>NW_027404768.1:0-2229 GCF_003265705.2 Callorhinus ursinus | reverse complement strand
AACTTCCATACTGTTTGTCACAGTGGCTGCACCAATTTACATTCCCAGCAACAGTGCACAGGGTCCCCTTGTCCACACACCCTTGACCACACCTGGTGTCTGTCTCTGGGACGATTGCCGTTCCAACAGTTGTGAGGTGATAGCTAATTTTGGTTTTGACTTAGGTTTCCCTGACGATGATTAGTGATGTTGAACAACTTTTCTGTGTCGGCCACCTGTGTGCCATCGTTGGAAAGTATCTGTTCACATATTCTCCCCATTTTTTATACAGGTTTTGGTTTGTTTTGATTTGTATGAGTGTTTTCTGTATTTTGGATATTAGCCTCTTCTCACAGATATGATTTGCAGATATTTTTTCTCATTAGGTACATCGCCTTTTAAGTTTTTGATGGTTTCTTTTGCCATGTAGAAATTTCAGTTTATTGTCTTCCACTTAATTTTGCTTTTGTTGCCATTGCTTTTTGTGTCCGACCTAAAGACTCTTTGCCAAAACCAGTGTCGAGTAACTTACTACCTGTGTTTTCTTCTTGGAGGTTTATGGATTTGGGTCTTGTGTTCAAGTTATTCATCCATTTAAAACTTTTGTGTGCGGTGTAAGAAAGTGATCCAGTTACATTCTTCTGCATGTAGTGTACAGTTTTCCCAGTACGGTTCACTGAAGAGACAGTCCTTTCCTCATTGTATATTTTCTGCTGCTGTGTCATCAGTTAAGACCATATATGTGTGGGTCAGTTTCTGAGCTTTCCATTTTGTTCCATTGACCAGTGTGTCTGTTTTCATGCCAGTAGCATATTGTTTTGATGATTATAGCTTTGTAATCTAGCTGGAAATCCGGAACTGTGGTGACTGCAGCTTTCTTTCTCCTGATTTCCTTGGGTATTTTGGGTGTTTTGTGATTCCATACGAATTTTAGAACTGTCTTCTTTTCTTTGAATAATGCAATTGGAATTCAGATAGAGATTTCATCACACCTGTAGACTGCTTTGGGTAATATGGACATGTTAAGAGGATTAACTGTTGCGGTTAATGAGTATGGCATATGCTTCCATTTATTTTTTTATTTTTATTTTTATTTTTTAAAAGATTTTATTTATTTATTTATTCATGAAACACACGGGGGGGGGGGCAGAGGGAGAAGCAGGCTCCCAAGGAGCAGGGAGCCCGACGCAGGACTCGATCCCTGGACCCTGGGATCATGACCTGAGCCGAAGGCAGATGCTTAACCGTCTCAGCCACCCAGGCGCCCATGCTTCCATTTATTTGTGTCATCTTCCATTTCCTTGTCCCATACATCCCCCCACCAGCCCCAACACACGTTTTCCTTTCTTTTCTACCATGTGTTCAGTGTACCAGGTCTTTCTCATTCTTGGTTACTTCTATTCATAGATATTTTTTCTTGATGCAATTATAAATAGCATTGGTTTCTTAGTTTCTCTTTGTGAAAGTTCGTCATCAGGACAGAGAAATGCAACAAGTTGGGGCATCCTGGGTGGCTCCATCGGTGAAGTGTCTGCCTTCAGCTCAGGTTATGATTCTGGGGTCCTGGGATGGAGCCCAGCATCAGGCTCCCTGCTCAATATGGAGCCTACTTCTCCCTCTCCCTCTGCTGCTCCCCCTGTTGGTGTGTCTCTCTCTGTTACATAAATAAATAAATAAAATCTTTAAAATAAAGAAATGCAACAGGTCTCTGTATATCCACTTTGTATTGTGCAGCTTTACTGAATTTATTTATTTTAGCAGTTTTTCGGTGGAATCTTTAGGGATTTCTATATATAGTATCATGTCATCTGTAAATAGTGACAGTTTTCTTTCCCTAGTAGGATTTCATATCTTTCTCTTTTTTTTTTTTTTTTTGTCTAAATGATTTGGCTAGGGCTTTCAATACTATGTTTAATGAAAGTGGGCATCTTTGTGTTGTTCTTGATCTCAGTGGAAAAGTTTTCAGCTTTTCACCCTTGAGTATGATATCAGCTGTGGGCTTTTCATATAAGGCCTTTGTTGTGTTGAGGTATGTTCCCTCTATACACAGATGGTTTAGCGTTTTTATAATAAATGCACATTGAGTGTTGTTAAATGTTCTTTCTGCATGTATTGTAACAATCATATTATTTTTATATTTTATTTTGTTAAGATATATATCCTGTTGTTTGATGTGCAAATTAAAGAACCATCCTTGCGTCCCTGGAATAAATCTCATTTGATTGTGTTGTGTGATTCTCCCGATTTTTG
>NW_027404767.1:0-2230 GCF_003265705.2 Callorhinus ursinus | reverse complement strand
AAACTCCCTTCAAACCTCCCACCCCTCTCTGTATCTCCCTCTCTTTCCTTCCCCCTCCCCCTCCTCCTCCTTCTTCTCTCTCCCTCCACCTCTGTCCCAACCTCAATATCAAAAGCTAGATTTTTCTTTCACACTAATGCATGCCTTAGAGAAAGTTTAAGATAGAGGGTATCCTAGTTCTTGCTTCTCTATGTGTTGTCCATAGACCAGCAGCATCACCAGCATCTGGCAGCTTGTTAGAAATGCAGACTTACTTTCACCCCACCATATCTACTTCCAGAATCTGTATTTTAATAAGATCCTCAGGTAAATCCATTTGCACTCTAAAGTTCTAGAAGCACTTGTCTAGAGAACATATACCCAACACCCCCATGACAGAGATTAAAAAAGTGAGGTGACATGTTCAGTCAGGGCCAGTGTGGCAGAGCAGGGTTAGAACACAGCATTCTGACTCCTACTCCAGTGTGTCATCTTTCCATCTAATGCGTGCCCAGCATGGTGGCAGGTTTTTTTACATACCATTGGTCTAACCTAATCCTTACAAATGTGAATGACTATCCCAGGGCATGCCTGGCCTCCAGGAGACATGTTCCCTTGGGTCCTTCCCACATCGCCAGAGAGCCTACAGTGTAGCTTTCAGCGGAGAGACTAAGACTCTGTGGTCAGATTTCAGGCATTGCCCAGCGGGAAGACTGAAGAGGCAAGGTTCTGGATTTCCCTAAAATCCCTGTGGAAATCTCTCCTGGTAGATTTGGGGAAGGATGGTGCTGTAAGTTAGATAACAGGTAAGTTAAAGCGTTAGAAAAATCCAGTTTTCAGAAGTTTTCAGACTGCTCCCAGCCCTGAGATCCTTTGATGCTTCAACTTTCAAGGGTTCTTTTGATGCCCCCTTGGTAAGGGTGGGGGATCTCTCCTGGTGGGACATGGGCTGGTGCTCTGGTTCTCCCGATCACAGAAAGATTCTACACCTCCTGCTCTGTGCTAAGTAAGCCTCCAGGAGGTCAGAAAAATGACATCAGAACAGTCACCAAAAGAATCTGCTCCTCAAAAAGTCTAAAGAAAAACTACTGGTCCCTGTTTCATCATTAACATTTTAATCCCTATAAATGACAATGCCCCCAGAGAAATAATTCTTTTTTTTTAAGTTTCAAGTTTTTAGTCAAATTCCAGTTAGTTAACATGTAGTGTAATACTAGTTTCAGAAGTAGAATTTAGTGATTCATCACTTACATATAACAACCAGTGCTCAACACAAGTGCCCTCCTTAATACCCATCACCCATTTAACCCATCCTCCCCCCACCTCCCTCAACAACCCTCAGTTTGTTCTTTATAGTTAAGAGTCTGTCTCATAGTTTGCCTCCCTCTCTTTCCCCCCCATGTTCATCTGTTTCATTTCTTAAATTACACATATGAGTGAAATCATATGGTATTTGTCTTTCTCTGACCGACTTATTTTACTTAGCTTAATACAATCTAGCTCCATCCACATCATTGCAAATGGCAAGATTTCATTCTTTTTGATGGCTGAGTAATATTCCATTATGTGTATGTACCATATCTTCTTTATCCATTCATCAGTCATTGGACCTTTGGGCTCTCTCCACAGTTTGACTATTGTTGATAATGCTTCTATAAACGTCGGGATGTATGTACCCCTTCAAATCTGTGTTTTTGTATCCTTTGGGTAAATATCTAGTAGTGCAATTGGATCATAGGACAGTTCTATTTTTAACTTTTTGAGGACTCTCCATACTGTTCTCCAGAGTGGCTGTACCAGTTTGCATTCCCACCAACAGTGCAAGAGCGTTCCCCTTTCTCCACATCCTCACCAACATGTGTTGTTCATTTTGGCCATTCTTTCTTGTGTGAGATGATATATCATTGTAAGTTTGATTTGCATTTCCCTGATGATGAGTGATGTTGAGCATCTTTTCATGTGTCTGTTAGTCATCCATAGGTCTTTGGAAGAATGTCTATTCATGTCTTCTAACCATTTTTAAATTGGATTATTATTTTTTGGGGGGGTGTTGGGTGTTGAGTTTTATAAGTTCTTTATATATTTTGGATACTAACCCTTTATCAGATATGTCATTTCAAATATCTTCTCCCATTCTGCCTTTAATTTTGTCTCCTGTTTCCTTTGCTGTGCAGAAGCTTTTTATCTTGATGAAATCCCAATAGTTCCCTTGCCTCAGGAGACATATCTACTAAGAAGTTGCTCTGGCCAG
>NW_027404766.1:1069-2230 GCF_003265705.2 Callorhinus ursinus | reverse complement strand
GGGGGGGGGGGGGGGAGCAAGATGGCGGAGGAGTAGGAGACCTAGATTTCGTATGGTCTCAGGAATTAAGCTGAATAGGGATCAAACCATTCGGAACACCTACGAACTCAACAGGAGATCGAAGAGGAGAGTAGCAACAACTCTCTGAACAGAGAAGCGACCACTTACTGGAAGGTAGGTCGTGCGGAGAAGTGAATCCGAGGCGATATTCGGGAGGATAGACGGCGGGGGAGGGGCCTCCGCCGGCCGCTTCTGGCAAGTGATAGACCCGCGGAGCACAAAATTGGAACTTTTAGAAGTCGGCTCCGCTGAGGGACGTCGCTGCAGTGGCTAAGCGGGGGATGGAACCCTCATGGGACAGTGTGGTCTCAGGATCCTCGGGATCACAGAAAGACGGGGTGCCTGAGTGCGGCAGAGCTCCCAGGTACCGGAGCAGGGAAGCTGGCTGCGGAGACGGAGCCGAGGCGCGAGCTCTCAGTTCGGGGTGGCCATAAACTGTGATCCGCAGCCCAGTCGGGCCACTGCTCCACCAGCAGGGACCCAACAAGCGGCAGAGCCGGGGAGACTCCCCTTTATCCACCGGGAGGAGCGGCGCAGGAGCGCACTGCAGGGATCTGCTGGGTTTGGAGATTCCACACGGGGTTGGGTGACACAGATAGAAATGCTTGGTCGCAGGCCAGGTGAGCACGGAGTGCGGCCGGAGACCAGGGAGACGGGAGTGACTGCTTTTCTCTGGGGGTGCACTGAGGAGTGGGGCCCCGAGTTCTCGGCTCCTCCGGGTGGAGATTGGGAGGCCACCATTAACACTCTAGTCCTCCAAAGCTGTACCGAGAGCTTGCAGGGAACAAAAGCTCCTGAGAGCAAACCCGAGCAGCTTCCTTAGCCCGGACTGACAAGGGCGGGGCAATTCAGCGTCCAGCAAAGACATCTGGAAACCACAGCAACAGGCCCCTCCCCCAGAAGATCAGCACGAACAGCCAGCAAGCCAAGACCAAGTTTACCGATCAAGGAGAACGGGAGAACTCCAGCGCTAGGGGAATACTGCACATAGAATTCATGGCTTTTTTTACCATGATTCATTAGTTCATCAAAGTTAATTTTTGTTAACTTTTTTTTTATTTTTCTTTTTCCCTTTTTCAACCAACATCTTATTAATCCCTT
>NW_027404766.1:0-969 GCF_003265705.2 Callorhinus ursinus | reverse complement strand
TTCTTAAATCTTCTTTCTTTTTTCAAACAACTTATCTTACCAAGTCCTTTTATAAAACCTTTTATAATTTTCATCTTTACAGTCATCTTCCATCCCTTCATTGTATCAAACCTTATTCTGTACATATATGTCTTTCTTCCTTTAAAATTTTAGGAGGCACTTTTTTCTAACAGACCAAAATACGCCCAAAATCTAGTGTGTGGCACTGATCTATGCACTAGCCTGATCATATTTGATCATATTCTGCTTTTTTTGTATTGTTCTGTTTTTATCTTTTTTTTCTTTTTTTTTTCTCTTTCTTTTTTCTTTCTTTCCCTTTCTTTTCCCCTGGTTTCAGGTCTTTTATGATTTCTATACAGTATATTTGCTGGGGATGTTGTAAACCTGTTAGCATTTGGTTCTCTCATTCATCTATTCTCCTCTGGACAAAATGACAAGACGAAAAAAATCACCTCAGCAAAAAGAACAAGAGGTAGTACCGTCAGCCAGGGACCTACTCAATATGGACATTAGTACGATGTCGGACCTAGAGTTCAGAACCATGACTTTAAAGACACTAGCTGGGCTTGAAAAAAGCATGCAAGTTATTAGAGAAACCCTTTCTGGAGAAATAAAAGAACTAAACTCTAACCAAGTCGATATCAAAAAGGCTATTGATGAGGTGCAATCAAAAATGGGGGCATTAAATGCTAGGATAAATGAGGCAGAAGAGAGAATCAGTGATATAGAAGACCAAATAATGGAAAATAAAGAGGCTGAGAAAAAGAGAGAGAAACAACTACAGGATCACGAGGGCAGAATTCGAGAGATAAGTGATACGATAAGACGAAACAACATTAGAATAATTGGGATCCCAGAAGAAGAAGAGAGAGAGAGAGGGGCAGAAGGTATATTGGAGCAAATAATAGCAGAGAACTTCCCTAATGTGAGGAAGGAAACAGGAATCAAAATCCAGGAGGCACAGAGAAC
>NW_027404765.1:0-2230 GCF_003265705.2 Callorhinus ursinus | reverse complement strand
TCCGTCCCAGTTGGGATCTCAGGTTGATCCCTGTGCACATGAGAGCTAACAGGATCCGGTGGAGATGGGGATGTGCTGTTTGAAGGGGGATCGTTTCTCTCATTGATGGTTTACAAGTGTGTCAAGGTCTTGTTGAAGGGCTCTGACTCCACAGAGGCCAGAGAAGGTCTGAGGACCTGGAGGAAGAGCAGGTGATGCTGGGTGAGCCAGCCTGGCCTCAGCTGGAGTAGCAGGAACAGGGGAGGCCCTCTCTCTAATAACCTGCTGCTCATGCTTGTGTCTCTAAAGAGTGGATTATCGGGAGCCTAATAGGAGTACCAAGGATGAAGACTCTCCAGGTAGGGAACTCCACTCAGGTGGGAATCAATGGAAGAGGGCTCCGCGAGCAGTCAGGTTCACTTGCTGCTTTGGAGACTGAGGTGGGAGAGGGGGTTGGGAAATCAGAGAGAAGTAAATATGTGTGATAGCTTGTCTTTGTTTTCTTCATGTATCAAAGACATGATAGTAGGAGATATTATGTGGATGGGTTTCAGCTGTGCTTTGCTATTTAAGATTCTTTCCCCCAGACCTGCTGTTTTCTGCTCTGCCTCTGCCAAGCAACACAGCCTCACTTATGTCTGGTTCATGTGTGTTGGGAACTGAGCAGGAGAGTTACTAGGTTTGGTTTGTTGTGACCCGACACAGAGGTGGTCTGGTGGTACACACTCTGTCCCGCACACTTGAACTGGAGACAGAGTGCTTCCCTGGGAGCCAGGTGCTGGGGGAGCCTGGGACCCTCTCCCTCTGCACCTTTGGGTCACAGAGCAGCCCCTGCAGGGGCTGCCCTCAGGTCTGCCCCTGGGGGAAAGGGCGCTGTCAGGGTGGGCAGCACAGAGAATGTTCTGGCTCTGCCTCTTGCATGAGCTCCCGGGTTCTGCTACAGAAGTGAGGTGGGAGGCACTCCCTGGAGCACATTTCTCTCCTCCTCTCCTCGCCCAAATCCCCTGACTTGGGATCAGAATAAACCCTGCACTTCGCTCCACGGGAGAGAGGTCCGGTGATCAGAGACACAGTCCCTCATGGCAGAGGGGAAGCCATCGTGGCCCCAGGGAGAACTGCAGAGCTGAGGACAGAATTGAGTTATGGGGTCAGGGACAGGGACGTAATCCCTGGGGGAAGTGAGCCTGAGTGCTCACCTCTGCCCTGACTGTCCCCCGTCTTTCCCCAAGTCCACCCCCTACTGGGCCACTCCTGCCAAGGTCCATGCAGAGGGTTACTTGGCAGATTTTGAAGACTGGACAGAGGGAGCAAAACTGTGCATGTAATTTACCTCCTTTGTCATTCCTTTTCATTTTCTCACTTCCCTACCCATGAGCTCCCTCTAGGGCTGTTCCCTGTTCCCTGATTGGATGATTGCCATCCTGAAGGACCTGGTCCCATCCAGGCACAGAAGGTCCTCGTATCTCCAATGTCTATAAAATCCTGTCACTACCCCCCCCGCAACCCGCTCTCCTAGCATCACCCTGGCTCCTGATCTGGGTCTGCCCTGCTAAATGGTGCTGAGCAGCCCTGAGTACAGGACAGGGAGCCAGGGGTGTGCAGTGAGAAGGGCTGGGTCCCCACTGCTGGAGGGTCTCCGGAAGCCTGGATCTGCCCCGGGACCCACCCGCCCCCAACTTTGTGCTCTTCTGCCCTGGGTAGGGGGAGGGGGTTCTGAACATGCCCCATTCTCCTCTTCCCACCAGCTGTCAGGACTGGTCCCACAGAAGTTTGCTATCACAAGTTCTCTCGTCCTGGGCTCCAGAGAGGGGGTGAAGGATGTAAAAGCTGATAGAGTGGAAGAATAAGAGGAAATGGGAGTGTGGAGGGGATAGGAGGCAAAGCAGAAGGCCAACAAGTGCCCACGTTCTCCACTGCTTCCCTAACTTTGTCTTTGGCACTTCCAGGAAAGCCACAAAACCCAAGGGAGCCCCCTGATGGCCACTCTGCATGTGACCGCGCAAGGGAAACAGGAAGGTGGTAAGAACCAGAGCACGTAAATGAAGGATGCCCTGGGATCATCTCTCCTGGAAACTGATACCTGCTCCATATTTCTATGGGAGCAGGGCCCTGAATTCCCCCAGTTCGGGCTGCTGGGAAAAGTGAGGAGGACAGAGGTCTCAAGCCAGCAGGGCGGCTCACCTGTGTCTCTGCAGCAGATGCTGCTTAGACACCTGGGAAGGAACTGCCCTGCAGGCGTCGGCTGGGGCCT
>NW_027404764.1:0-2231 GCF_003265705.2 Callorhinus ursinus | reverse complement strand
CGCTTGGCATGGAACACAGCTCAGAGTGGCTTGAATTTGCTCTGGGGTCCAGGCAAAGCCATCTCCCACCTCCCTGTGTCCCAGGCCCCGTGGGAGGGTATTGGTGAACTGATTCTGACCTTGCCCTCTCCCAACACAGACTTGCAGGGGCTCCCATTACGCTTAGGTTCAGGTCCATGGGCCTCGTCTGTGTCCATGTGCTGGGCAGTCCCCACAGTGGCTCCTGGCACACCTGAGTCCTGGTCACACATCCCTGTGAAATCCCTTCCCCTCCAGGATGGATGGTCAATGTGACGGCGCTCTAAGGAATACAATGGCACAAATGCCGGGATGTCTTTTCTATGCTGATGGAGTCTGTGACTTCTACTGGTTCCCACTGTCCTGTGTTCATTCTCTGTCTGCTTCTCGGTCTCTGTGTCTGTGTCTCTCACAGGAGTAGACCTGTGGGTTCCATGGGCGATGTGAGAAACCTCAGAAGCCTCCCTTGTCCCCATTTCCCTCTCAGGTCCTGGTGCACCATTCCTTCCTAAGGCCTACTCACCCTGACCGGAGCAGTGATTCTGGATCCTCTTCCACATGGGGACCCTGAGGCTGCAACTAGGAGGACCCTGACCTTGGTCTCCAGACTGGTGGCCCTGTGCTCTGCCACGTTCTGCGTAGCCAGGTCCTCAGGCCCCCAAGCCCCGAGTCCGTCCTCTGCTGAGAAGGACCTCGAGGGTTTAGAAAACCTTTTCCCACGATTGGAATCACAGGGGTCGGGGATGGATATCCAAGGCCAACAGGCACTTCTATAAGCCTGTGGGACCCTTGGGACACTGCATCTCGGCAGCCCAAATGACAAGAGAGTAAGCTGAGGCCTTTTGTGCTATAGCCCTCCGGACTTGTGGGTGGGGATCTCTTCCTACTCCCAAGTGCCCAGGGTGGTGGTGGACTCCGGAACCCAGACACTGTCTTTTCCCAGTGCCCTGGCAACACCCAGGGTCCCTTGGGGAACCCTGACCTTCAGGCCGGGCTGTCCACCCTTCCCTATGGGGCCTGGTTCCGGGTCCTGCAGCCCCACAGTGAGGAGAGGTGAGGCCAGGCAGGAGCGGGGAGAGGGCAGAGTGGACTCTCCCTGAGGGCCATGGATCCCTGATCAGTGCAGAGCCTGTTGTGTGCTGGCCCCTCGGGCACCGAGATTTCAGCTCCTGGTCTGGCTCCAAGAGGGAGACCAGAATGTGGCTCCTGCTAGCTCAGATGTGTCACTCTGTCCTAGAGCTATAGCCTGACCCACCAGCTGAACTTCCCCTCCTAGTCGGCCAGCTCACCTTCACGGTCAAGTATAGGCCATCATGAAGGTCAGGGGCAAGTGCGTGCCTGGTCAGGCAGGGGAGGTCTCACTTTCAACTCAGGGAGTCCCTGGCTGGTATAGCACGGGCTCTGGAGGGCTGGAATTCCAGGTTCTCTGCTGACCAGCTCTGGGACTAGAGCTATTTTACCTGCCCTCGCTGGGCCTCGCTCTCCTCCTCTGTGCAATGGGGTGATCCTGAATGATCCCTGCCATGGCGGGGAACATGTGGAGTGCTGGTGATTGACGTAAGCCGGGCACTTAGCCTGGATTGCAGAGTGCAGAGGGGGATGGTGAGCGGTGTGGGAAGTGAGCACTCCTTCCCCCAAAACCACTTTAGCTCTTCCATGCAGCCGCCTGGTCACTGGCTGGAGCCCAGGAGCAGTGGCCCACCACACTCCTGACACCGGGCCCCAGCGTGTGTCTCTTCCTCAGCACTGGGACACGGGGGGGACCGCGGGACATGGCGCCAGCTCCTCTCTCTGAGGGCAGGAGACGAAAGAAGGCTTTCCTTGGGGACCCCCAAGGCCACATAAGCGGGGAGGAGGCTTCCCCCCAACAGTACATTGAAATTCTTCTTCTGTTAGAACCTGAGCCTTGGGCTTTGGTTATTTCACTTGCTGGGCTGACGAGATACACTTGTTCTCCTAGACTCCTCCTCAGATGAAGAGCTCTTGCAGGTCCCGGGCATCCTGGAGCCGGGGAGGGGAGAGGGGCCAGTCCCCTCCCCGGCTTCTGCAGGAGACCTGTCCTCCCAAAGCCAGGATGGTTTCGGGTCGTGGTCCTGGGCTAGGGTTGGAGACAGCCTGTCACTCCTCCTGGCTTTGGGGCTGAGTGGGCCTTTTTTAGGCATAGCAACACCCACGGAACGCAGGGGCTTTAGAAAGAACACACTCCTGGACCC
>NW_027404763.1:0-2232 GCF_003265705.2 Callorhinus ursinus | reverse complement strand
CTAGTGTGTGGATTTGTTCTAGTCTCCTGCCTGATCACATTCTCTCCAATTTTTTCTTTTTTTTAAAAAACCTCTTCTTTCTTTTTTCAAACAACTCTTAGCTTATCAATTCCTTTTAAAAAATCTTTTATAATTTTCATCTTTACAGTCTTATTCCATCCCTTCTTCATATTTACCCTTCTCTTTGTACATATATATATTTTGATTCTTTAAAATTTAGGGAAGCATTTTTTTTCTAACAGACAAAAATATGCTCAAAATAGAGTGTGTGGCACTGATCTATTCATCAGCCTGATCATATTTGACCATATACTTTTATTTTTTTAGCTTTTTCTTTTTTTTCTTTTTTCTTTCTTTTCCCCTTGTTTTAGGTCTCTTCTGATTTGTTTAGTGTATATTTTTCTGGGGTCATTATTACCCTGTTAGCATTTTGTTCTCTCATTCATCTATTCTCCTATGGAAAAAATGACAAGATGGAAAAAATCACCAGAAAAAAAAGAACATGAGGCAGTACCGACTGCCAGGGACCTAATCAATAGGGACATTAGTAAGATGTCAGAACTAGAGTTCAGAATAATGATTATAAAGATACTAGTAGAGTGTGAAAAAAGCATGGAAGATACTAGAGAAACCCTTTCTGGAGAAATAAAAGACCTAAAATCTAACCACGTTGAACTCAAAGAGAAAAGAGACAGAAGAAAGAATTAGTGATATAGAAGACCAAATGATGGAAAATAAAGAAGCTGAGAAAAAGAGAGATAGCTACTGGATAATGAGGGCAGAATTCGAGATATAAGTGACACCATATGACAAAACATTTTCAGAATATTTGGGATCCCAGAAGAAGAAGAAAGAGAGAGAGGGACAGAAGGTATATTGGAGCAAATTATAGCAGAGTACTTCCCTAATTTTGGGAAGGAAACAGGCATCAAAATCCAGGAGGCACAGAGAACCCCTCTCAAAATCAATAAAAATAGGTCAACACCCTGACAACTAATAGTAAAACTTACGAGTCTCAGAGACAAAGAGAAAATCCTGAAAGCAGCTCAGGAGAAGAGGTCTGTAACCTACAATGGTAGAAATATTAGATTGGCAAGAGACCTATCCACAGAGACCTGGCAGGCCAGAAAGGACTGGCATGATATAGTCAGGGCACTAAATGAAAAAAATATGTAGCCAAGAATATTATATCCAGCTAGGCTCTCATTGAAAATTGAAGGAGAGAAAAAAACTTCCAGGACAAACAAAAACTAAAGGAATTTGCAAATACAAAACTAGCCCTACAATAAATATTGAAAGGGTCCTCTACGTAAAGAGAGAGCCTAAAAGTAACATAGACCAAAAAGGAACAGAGACAATATACAGTCACAGTCACCTTACAGGCAATACAATGGCACTAAATTCATATCTTTCAATAGTTACCCTGAAAGTAAATGGGTTAAAAGCCCCAATCAAAAGACACAGGCTATCAGATTGGAAAAAAAAATAAGACCCATCAATATGCTATCTGCAAGAGACTCATTTTAGACCCAAAGACACCTCCAGATTGAAAGTGAGGGGGTAGAAAAACATTTACCATGCTAATGGACATCAAAAGAAAGCTGGGGTGGCAATCCTTATATCGGACAAATTAGATTTTAAACCAAAGACTATATTAAGATATGAGGAAGGACACTATATCCTACTTAAAGGGTCTATCCAACAAGAAGATCTAACAATTGTAAATATTTATGCCCCTAATATAGGAACAGCCAATTATATAAGGCAATTAATAACAAAAGCAAAGAAACACATTTACAACAATACAATAATAGTGGGGAACTTTAACACCCCCCTCACTGAAATGGACAGACCATCTAAAAAAAGATCAACAAGGAAATAAAGACTTTAAATGACACACTGGACCAAATGGACTTCATAGATATTTTCAAAACATTCCATTCCACAGCAACAGAATACACATTCTTCTCTAGTGCCCAGGGAACATTCTCCAGAATAGCTCACATCCTAGGGCATAAATCAGGTCTCACAGGAACCAAAAGATTGTGATCATTCCCTGCATATTTTTGGACCACATGCTTTTAAACTACATCTCAATCACAGGAGGAAAGTTGGAAAGAACTCAAATACATGGAGGTTAAAGAGCATCGTATTAAAGAATGAATGGGTCAACCAGGAAATTAAAGAATTTAAAAAATTCATGGAGGGCGCCTGGGTGGCTCAGTTGGTTAA
>NW_027404762.1:660-2232 GCF_003265705.2 Callorhinus ursinus | reverse complement strand
AAAATCCTTTGAGGTGGCATCTTTAAACTAGGGGCAGTCATCGTACTGTGGGTCTGACTGCCTGACCCGTTCCTGGGTTTCTCGAGCAGCAGGGTTCCCAGGTGTCTCGTGGTGGAGGATGGCTCAGGCAGGAGGCCCCTGCAGGGTTCAGCGCCACCCGCCCTGACCCTGGCAAGGCAAACCGGTTTCCTCCAGCTCTGCCCTTCGGGGGAATGTGGTATCTGGCTTGGAATGATGCAGAGGCCAGGGACCCCACATAGCCTGCTCCTGTGACCCAAACTCTCCACACAGCTGCCCCCTTCCATGCCCCTGACTCACCAGATCTGGGGACCTGGGCAGGTGCATGGCATACCCGCTCAACCAGCCTCGGCCTGCAGGGGGCGCTGCAGGCCCCTCTGGTTCTGAGAGGACCCTTACCACCTGAATGGCCTCAGGCTGGAGGGAATCCACACTGGTGAAATGTTTGGAGGCCACAGCTTTAAACTGGAGACAATCAGTCTCCAGTTGGACTGCCTGCCTCATGGGGCCCTGGGCTTCTCCAGCAATCCAGGCTCCCAGGTGTCTCTTACTGGAAGATCCCTTGTCCATCCTGTGCCTCCCTCGCCTCTGTCGACCCCTACAAAGTTTCCAGAGTCCTCAGGTCTCTCTTCAGGGATTATGTGCATGTTTTTTTTGAAGATTGTCTTTTCTTTTCTTTCTTTTTTTTTTTTTTTTTTAGTGATCTCTACACCCAATGTGGGGCCCAAATTCATGAACCCGAGATCAAGGTCACATGCTCTACTGACTGAACCACCAGGCGCTCTGGGACTGTGGGCATTTGTGGAGGTTAGGACTTGGAATAAGGCAGGTGCCAGGTTCTTCCAGTAGCCTGCGCTGTGACCTCTCCTCTCCCTACACCACCTGGTTTCAGATGTCTTGCTCGCCATATTTCCAGTGCTTGTGCATGAGCATTGTGCTCTTTGCAGCCGGCCTTGGACTGCCAGAGGGTGTCTTGGCCCATGGGCTTCAGAGAGGATCCCAATGACCTGAATGGCCTCATGATGGAAAGAGTCAACCCCAAAACACTCTCTGATGCTCTGGCCTCAACTGTTGACTTGCCTCCCACATTTGGACTGGCTACCTGATTAGGTCACTGTGTTCTCTAGCAATAGACTTCCCAGAAGTTCCAGTTGAAGCTGGAAGCTCAATGAGTTATTCTAGGAGGGCCGATAGCCACCCTTGAGGCTGGAGGGTATTGGGGGAGCAGCCTGGTTTCCATATTCCTGGATGGCCCTGGCAGCCCATGTCTGGCTTTCAGGATTTGGACTGCACATGGGCAGCGTCTATAGGTTCCGGGCCATCAGGGACCTGGATCAGACCTGCATCCCAAGAGGCTTTGTCTCAGGAAGGGGCCATGGAGTGACAAGTCACCCGCCTAATGCCAAGCCCCAAGTTACCTACATGCTTATATACCCCCTGAAGGCAATCTGCTCTGCCTTGCCACAGCTGGATTGGCCCGGATGGCTGGGTATCTCCAATAAGAGACTCTGTGACCCTTGACTGCTGCTGAGAAAGGTAAAGGAAAATAGTGTC
>NW_027404762.1:0-650 GCF_003265705.2 Callorhinus ursinus | reverse complement strand
GCCTATAGATGGACTCTTAACCAAGAAGTGATCGTACTAGCACGGATCCCATGAATGTGTGTGCTTATGGAAGGTGCTTTTAAATGTGGAGGAAAAGATCAGGTAAAAGCCCTGTCTGTCATGTGGGGTGCTCACAGCAGAACCCCGAAGGACAGCAACTCCCCTGGACAGTGACATTAGTGCCCTTACAGACAAACCACAACCTCCATGTCATCCTTCTGATTTAGCTACCTCACCTGCGGCCACCACAGGTCACAGGGGACATATGGTGTAGGAAGGTAGATGGTGTTAGACAAAGACTCGTTTGCTTTTCTTTCCCAGCACGGCCCCGCTACAATGCCGTCATGTTTGATGTCGACAGTAAGGACCCAACACTGGGAATGAGTTGTCCACCACCAGCTTTTGTGGACCAGCCTTTCCTGCAGAAGGTCAAAAGCATCTTGACTCCTGAAGGTAGGAGATACAAAAGGTTGGGGAGGGAGGAGGGATGGGTCCTTTAAAAATTGTTTTCTTTTTAATGAAAAATGGTTCTGTCATAAGTGTGTAGCTCGATGAATTTCCCCGAATTACACACACCCGTTTACTCTCCTCAAACACAGAACACTTGTAGCCCCCCAGAAAGTCCACCTCTTACCTCCTTCCAATAACTC
>NW_027404761.1:0-2232 GCF_003265705.2 Callorhinus ursinus | reverse complement strand
TTTCTTCCTTTAAAATTTTGGGAGACAATTTCTTCTACAGACCAAAATACACCCAAAATCTAGTGTGTGGCTCTGTTATTTTCACCAACCTGATCATATTCTTTTAATCCACCTTTCATTTCCCCCCAGTTTCGGGTATCATCTGATTTGTTTAGTGTATATTTTTCTGGGGTCATGGTTATTATCCTGTTAGCATTTTGTTCTCTCATTCTGCTATTCTCCTCTGGTCAAAATGACAAGATGGAAAAAAAATCACCTCATAAAAAAGAACAAGAGGCAGTACTGACTGCCAGGGACCTAATCAATATGGACATTAATAAGATGTCGGAACCAGAGTTCACAATGACGATTATAAAGATACTAGCTGGGCTTGAAAAAAGCATGGAGGATATTAGAGAAACCCTTTCTGGAGAAATAAAAGAACTAAAATCCAACCAAGTCAAAATCAAGAAGGCTATTAATGAGGTACAATAAAAAATGGAGGCTCCAACCGCTAGGATAAATGAGGCAGAAGAGAGAATCAGTGATACAGAAGACGAAATGATGGAGAATAAAGAAGCTGAGAAAAAGAGAGACAAACTACTGGATCACAAGGGCAGAATTCAAGAGATAAGTGATACCATAAGATGACACAATATTAGAATAATTGGGATCCCAGAAGAGAGAGAGGAGCAGAAGGTATATTGGAACAGGCATCAAAATCCAGGAAGCACAGAGAACTCCTCTCAAAATCATTAAAAATAGGTCAACACCCCGACATCTAATAGTAAAACTCCCCAGTCTCAGAGACAAAGAGAAATTCCTGAAAGCAGCTCGGGACAAGAGGTCTGTAACCTACAATGGTAGAATCATTAGATTGGCAGCAGACCTATTCACAGAGACCTGGCAGGCCAGAAAGAACTGGCATGATATATTCAGACCACTAAACGAGAAAAATGTGCAACCAAGAATACTGTATCCAGCTAGGCTGTCATTGAAAATAGAAGGAGAGATAAAAAGCTTACAGGACAAAAAAAGCTGAAAGAATTTGTGAACACCAAACCAGCTCTACAAGAAATATTGAAAGGGGTCCTCTAAGCAAAGAAAGAGCCTAAAACTAATAGACCAGAAAGGAACAAAGACAATATATAGTAACAGTCAACTTACAGGCAATACAATGGCACTAAATTCATACCTTTCAATAGTTACCCTGAATGTAAATGGGCTAAATGCCCCAATCAAAAGACACAGGCTATCAGATTGGATAAAAAAACAAAACCCATCAATATGCTGTCTTCAAGAGACTCATTTTAGACCCAAAGACACCCCCAGATTGAAAGTGAGGGGGTGGAAAACAAATTACTATGCTTATGGACACCAAAAGAAAGCTGGGATGGCAATCCTTATATTAGACAAATTAGATTTTAAACCAAAGACTATAATAAGAGATGAGGAAGGACACTACATCATACTTAAAGGGTCTATCCAACAAGAAGATCTAACAATTGTAAATATCTTTGCCCCTAACATGGGAGCAGCCAATTATATAAGCCAGTTAAAAATAAAATCAAAGAAACACATCGACAACAATACAATAATAGTGGGGGAGACCTTTACACCCCCCTCACTGAAATGGACAGATCATCTAAGCAAAAGATCAACAAGGAAATAAAGACTTTAAATGACACACTGCACCAAATGGACTTCACAGATGTATTCAGAACATTCTACCCCAAAGCAACAGAATACACATTCTTCTCTAGTGCCCACGGAACATTCCCCAAAACAGATCACATCCTACGTCACAAATCGGTCTCAACCTGTAACAAAAGACTCGGATCATTCCCTGCATATTTTCGGACCACAATGGTTTGAAACGAACTCAATCACAAGAGACAAGTCGGAAATAACTCAAATATATGGAGACTAAAGACCATCCTACTAAAGAATGAATGGGTCAACCAGGAAATTAAAGAAAAATTTTAAAAAATTCATGGAAACCAACGAAAATAAAAACACAACTATTCAAAATCTTTGGGATGCAGCAAAGGCAGTCTTAAGAGGAAAGTATATAGCAATACAAGCCTTTCTCAAGAAACAAGAAATTTCTCAAATACACAACCTAACCCTACACCTAAAGGAGCTGGAGAAAGAACAGCAAATAAAGCCTAAACCCAGCAGGAGAAGAGAAATAATAAAGATCAGAGCAGAAATCAATGAACTAGAAACCAAAAGAACAGTAGAACAGGTCAA
>NW_027404760.1:587-2232 GCF_003265705.2 Callorhinus ursinus | reverse complement strand
CTCCAGCGCTAGGGGAATACTGCACATAGAATTCATGGCTTTTTTTTACCATGATTCATTAGTTCATCAAAGTTAATTTTTGTTAACTGTTTTTTTTTCTATTTCTTTTTCCCTTTTTCAACCAACATCTTATCAATCTCTTTAAAAAAAAAAAAACATTTTTTATTTTTCATTTTTAGAGTCATATTTTATCCCTTCATAGTAGTTACCCTTATTTTTGGCATATATATATAAGTTGTTCTCTCTTTAAAATTTTGAGCTACACTTTCTTCTAACAGATCAAAATATACCCTAAATCACTAGTGTATGGCTCTGTTCTAGTCTCCTGCCTGATCACATTCTCTCCCTTTTTTCTTTTTTTTTTTTTAAATTTTTTTTTTTTTTTAAAAAAACTTCTTATCTTATCAAGTCCTTTTATAAAATCTTTTATAATTTTCATCATTACAATCATCTTCTATCCCTTCATTGTACCAACCCTTATTTTGTACATATATGTCTTTCTTCCTTTAAAATTTTAGGAGGAACTTTTTTCTAACAGACCAAAATACGCCCAAAATCTAGTGTGTGGCACTGATCTATACACTCCCCTGATCATATTTGATCACATTCTGCTTTTTTTGTATTGTTCTGTTTTTGTTTTTATCATTTTTTTCTTTTTTTTTTCTCTTTCTTTCTTCTTTCTTTCCCTTTCTTTTCCCCTGGTTTCAGGTCTTTTCTGATTTGTATACAGTATATTTGCTGGGGACGTTGTAAACCTGTTAGCATTTTATTCTCTCATTCATCTATTCTCCTCTGGATAAAATGACAAGACGAAAAAAATCACCTCAGCAAAAAGAACAAGAGGTAGTACCGTCAGCCAGGGAACTACTCAATACGGACATTAGTACGATGTCGGACCTAGAGTTCAGAATCATGACTTTAAAGATACTAGCTGGGCTTGAAAAAAGCGTGGAAGTTATTAGAGAAACGCTTTCTGGAGAAATAAAAGAACTAAAATCTAACCAAGTCGAAATCAAAAAGGCTGTTGATGAGGTGTAATCAAAAATGGGGGCACTAACTGCTAGGATAAATGAGGCAGAAGAGAGAATCAGTGATATAGAAGACCAAATGATGGAAAATAAAGAAGCTGAGAAAAAGAGAGATAAACAACGAGAGGATCACGAGGGCAGAATTCGAGAGGTAAGTGATTCAATAAGACGAAACAACATTAGAATAATTCGGATCCCAGAAGAAGAAGAGAGAGAGAGAGAGAGGGGCAGAAGGTATATTGGAGCAAATAATAGCAGAGAACTTCCCTAATGTGAGGAAGGAAACAGGCATCAAAATCCAGGAGGCACAGAGAACCCCTCTCAAAATCAATAAAAATAGGTCAACACCCTGACATCTAATAGTAAAACTTACAAGTCTCAGAAACAAAGAGAAAATCTTGAAAGCAGCTCAGGAGAAGAGATATGTAACCTACAATGGTAAAAATATTAGATTGGCAACAGACCTATCCACAGAGACCTGGCAAGCCAGAAAGGACTGGCAAGATATCTTCAGAGCACTAAATGAGAAAAATATGCAGCCAAGAATACTATATCCAGCTAGGCTGTCTTTGAAAATAGGAGAGATCAAAAGCTTCCAGAACAAACAAAAACTAAAG
>NW_027404760.1:0-487 GCF_003265705.2 Callorhinus ursinus | reverse complement strand
GACATCTAATAGTAAAACTTACAAGTCTCAGAAACAAAGAGAAAATCTTGAAAGCAGCTCAGGAGAAGAGATATGTAACCTACAATGGTAAAAATATTAGATTGGCAACAGACCTATCCACAGAGACCTGGCAGGCCAGAAAGGACTGGCAAGATATCTTCAGAGCACTAAACGAGAAAAATATGCAGCCAAGAATACTATATCCAGCTAGGCTGTCATTGAAAATAGAAGGAGAGATCAAAAGCTTCCAGAACAAACAAAAACTAAAGGAATTTGCAAACACGAAACCAGCCCTCCAAGAAATATTGAAAGGGGTCCTCTAAGCAAAGAGAGAGCCTAAAAGCAGCAAAGATCAGAAAGGAACACAGACAACATACAGTAACAGTCACCTTACAGGCAATACAATGGCATTAATTCATACCTTTCAATAGTTACCCTGAATGTAAATGGGCTAAATGCCCCAATCAAAAGACACAGGCTATCAGAT
>NW_027404759.1:555-2232 GCF_003265705.2 Callorhinus ursinus | reverse complement strand
CTGTACCTTCCTCGGTGCTCATCACACTAAGTAAGTGTCCTCTGAAACCTATACCTTCCTCGGTGATCATCACACTAACTAACTGTCCTCTAAACCCTGTACCTTCCTTGGTGCTAATCACAGTAAGTAAGTATCTTCATAACCCGGTTTATAACTCGGTGCTCATTACAGTCAGTAAGTGTCTCTTAACCCTGTACCTTCCTCGGTGCTCATCACAGTAAGTAACTGTCCTCTGAACCCTGTACCTTCCGCGGTGCTCATCACAGTAAGTAACAGTCCTCTTAATCCTGTAGCTTCCTCGGTGCTCATCACAATAAGTAATAGTCCACCTAACCCTGTAACTTACTCGGTGCTGATCACAGAAAATAAGCGTCCTCCTAACCCTGTACCTTCCTCGGTGCTCATCAGAATAAGTAAGTGACCTCTGAACCCTGTACCTTCCTCGGTGCTCGTCAGAGTAAGTAAGTGTCCTCTGAACCCTGTAACTTCCCTGGTGCCCATCAGAGTAAGTAAGTGTCGTCTTAACCCTCTACCTTCCTCGGTGCTCATCACAGTAAGTAAGTGTCCTCTGAACCCTGTACATTCCTCGGTGTCATCACAGTAAGTAAGTGTCCTCTGAAACTTGTACCTTCCTCGGTGCTCATCACAGTAAGTATGTGTCCTCTGATCCCTATACCTTCCTCGGTGCTCATCACAGTAAGTAAGTGTCCTCTGAAACTTGTACCTTACTCGGTGCTCATCATAATAAGTAAGCGTCCTCCTAACCCTGTACCTTACTCGGTGCTCATCACAGAAAATAAGCGTCCTACTAACCCTGTACCTTACTCGGTGCTCATCACAGTAAGTAAGTGTACTCTGAACCCTGTACCTTCCTCGGTGCTCATCACACTAAGTAAGAGTCCTCTGAACCCTATACCTTCTTCGGTGCTCATCAGAGTAAGTAAATGTCCTCTCAACCCTGTACCTTCCTCGGTGCTGATCACACTAAGTAAGTGTCCTCTGAACCCTGTACCTTCCTCGGTGATCATCACGCTAAGTAAGTGTCCTCTGAACCCTGTACCCTCCTCGGTGCTCATCAGAGTAAGTAAGTGTCCTCTGAACCCTGTACCTTCCTCGGTGCTCCTCACAGTAAGTAATTGTCCCCTGAACCCTGTACCTTCCTCGGTGCTCATCACAGTAAGTAAGTGTCCTCTGATCCCTATACCTTCCTCGGTGCACATCAGAGTAAGTAACTGTCCTCTGAACCCTGTACCTTCCTCGGTGCTCATCACAGTAAGTAAGTGTACTCTGAACCCTGTACCTTCCCTGGTGCTCATCACAGTAAGTAAGTGTCCTCTAAACCCTGTACCTTCCTTGGTGCTCATCACAGTAAGTAACTGTCCTCTTAATCCTGTAGCTTCCTCCGTGCTCATCACAATAAGTAAGCGTCCTCCTAACCCTGTACCTTTTCGGTGCTCATCACAGAAAGTAAGCGTCCTCCTAACCCTGTACCTTTTCGGTGCTCATCACAGTAAGTAAGTGTCCTCTGAACCCTGTAACTTCCTCGGTGCTCATCAGAGTACGTAAGTGTCCTCTGAACCCTATGCCTTCCTCGGTGCTCATCACACTAAGTAAGTGTCCTCTGAACCCTGTACCTTTTCGGTGCTCATCACAGAAAGTAAGCGTCCTCCTAACCCT
>NW_027404759.1:0-455 GCF_003265705.2 Callorhinus ursinus | reverse complement strand
TAAGTAAGTGTCCTCTTAACCCTGTACCATACCCGGTGCTCATCACAATAAGTAAGTATCCTCATAACCCTGTACCTAACTCGGTGCTCATCACAGTAAGTAAGTGTCCTCTTAACACTATACCTTGCTCGGTGCTCATCACAGTAAGTAACTATCCTCTGAACCTTGTATATTCCTCGGAGCTCATCACAGTAAGTAAGTGTCCTCTGATCCCTGTACCTTCCTCGGTGCTCATCACAGTAAGTAACTGTCCTCTGAACCTTGTACCTTCCTCGGTGCTCATCACAGTAAGTAAGTGTCCTCTTAACCCTATACCTTCCTCGGTGCTCATCACAGTAAGTAAGTGTCCTCTGAACCCTGTACCTTCCTCGGTGCTCATTACAGTAAGTAAGTGTCCTCTGAACCCTGTAACTTCCTCGGTGCTCATCACACTAAGTAAGTGTCCTCTGAAACCT
>NW_027404758.1:1247-2233 GCF_003265705.2 Callorhinus ursinus | reverse complement strand
TCCGTCGGCCGCTTCTGGCAAGTGCTAGAGCCGCGGAGCACAAAATCAGACCTTTTAGATGTCAGCTCCGCTGAGGGACGTCGCTCCAGTGGCTACGCGGGGGGTGGAACCCTCCCGGGACAGTGTGGTCTCAGGACCCTCGGGGTCACAGAAAGACCGGGGGTGCCTGAGGGCGGCAGAGCTCCCAGGGATCGGAGCGAGGAAGCCGGCTACAGAGACGGAGCCAAGGCTCGAGCTCTCAGCTCGGGGTGGCCATAAACTGTGATCCGCGGCCCAGTCGGGCCACTCCTCCTCCAGCAGGGACCCAACAAGCGGCAGAGCCGGGGAGACTCCCCTCCCTCCCCCGGGAGGAGCGGCGCGGGAGCACACCGCAGGGATCTGCTGGGTTTGGAGACTCCACACGGGGTCGGGCGCCAGAGATAGAAACGCTCGGTCACAGGCCGGGTGAGCACGGAGTGCGGCCGGAGACCGGGGACACGGGAGTGACTGCTTTTCTCTGGGGGCGCACTGAGGAGCGGAGCCCCGAGTTCTCAGCTCCTCCGGGCGGAAATTGGGAGGCCACCATTTTCACCCTGGTCCTCCAAAGCTGTACCGAGAGCTTGCAGGGAACAAAAGCTCCTGAGAGCAAACCCGAGCAGCTTGCTTAGCCTGGACTCACAAGGGCGGGGCAATTCCGCCTCCGGCAAAGACATTTGGGAACCATGGCAACAGGCCCCTCCCCCAGAAGATCACCATGAACAGCCAGCAAGCCAAGCCAAGGCCACGTTTACCGATCAACGACAAAGGGAGAACTCCAGCACTAGGGGAATACTGCACATAGAATTCATGGCTTTTTTACCATGAATTAGTTTTTCAAAGTTAATATTTTTTTAGCTGTTTTTTTTTGAATTTTTCTTTTTCCCTTTCTCAACCAACATCTTATCAATCCCTTTCTTAAAAAAATATTTTTTATTTTTCATTTTTAGAGTCATACTTTATCCCTTCAT
>NW_027404758.1:0-1147 GCF_003265705.2 Callorhinus ursinus | reverse complement strand
TTGAGATACAGTTTCTTCTAATGGATCAAAATATACCCTAAATCACTAGTGTACGGCTTTGTTCTAGTCTGCTGCCTGATCACATTCTCTCCCTTTTTTTCTTTTCTTTTTTTTTACATCTTCTTCTTTTTTCAAACAACTTCTTAACAATTCCTTTTATAAAATTTTTTATAATTTCATCTTTACAGTCATCTTCCATCCCTTCATTGTATCAACATTATTTTGTACATATATGTCTTTCTTCCTTTAAAATTTTAAGAGGCACATTCTTCTAACAGACCAAAATACGCCCAAAATCTAGATTGTGGCACTGATCTATGCAGTAGCCTGATCACATTTGATCATATTCTGTTTTTGTTGTTTTGTTCTGTTTTTGTTTCTTTTTCTTTTTTCTTTTTCTTTTTCTTTTTTTTTCCGCTTTCTTTTTTCTTTCTTTCTCTAACTTTTCCCCTGGTTTCAGGCCTTTTCTGATTTGTATACAGTATATTTGCTGGGGACGTTGTTAACCTGTTAGCATTTTGTTCTCTCATTCATCTATTCTCCTCTGGACAAAATGACAAGAGGAAAAAATCACCTCAGCAAAAAGAACAAGAGGTAGTACCGTCTGCAGGGGACCAACTCAATATGGACATTAGTATGATGTCGGACCTAGAGTTCAGAATCATGACTTTAAAGATACTAGCTGGGCTTAAAAAAAGTGTGAAAGTTATTAGAGAAACGCTTTCTGGAGAAATAAAAGAACTAAAATCTAACCAAGTCAAAATCAACGAGGCTGTTAATGAGGTGCAATAAAAAATGGGGACACTAACTGCTAGGATAAATGAGGCAGAAGAGAGAGTCAGAGATATAGAAGACCAAATGATGGAAAATAAAGAGGCTGAGGAAAAGAGAGAGAACCAACTACAGGATCACGAGGGCAGAATTTAAGAGATAAGCGATACGATGAGATGAAACAACATTAGAATAATTGGGATCCCAGAAGAAGAAGAACGAGAGAGAGGGGCAGAAGGTATATTGGAGCAAATTATAGCAGAGAACTTCCCTAATGTGGGGAAGGAAACACGCATCAAAATCCAGGAGGCACAGAGAACCCCTCTCAAAATCAATAAAAAGAGGTCAACACCCCGACATCTAACAGTAAAACTTA
>NW_027404757.1:739-2233 GCF_003265705.2 Callorhinus ursinus | reverse complement strand
GGGCTTCCTGCTCAGCAGGGAGTCAGCTGCTTCTCTCTCTGACCCTCTTCCCTCTCCTGCTTTCTATCTCTCATTCTCTCTCTCTCTCAAATAAATAAATAAAATCTTTAAAAAAAATCTTTACACACTACACACCTTTTAGAGAATCTATGGTTTCTCAATTAATTTCCCTTAGCCCTCACTTTTTTCTTTTAATCATCAGATGTATTAATCCTAATCAATTCCCCAATTAATTTATGACAGAATTAAAAGTACTTTTAATTTCTATGTAGTTTTTTAAAATATATGTTTCCTTATTTTCTTTTCTTTTGGATAAGTACAGAATTCTGAGGTCTTTGTTAAGCATATACAAGATTCTTTATTCAACATTCCTTCCATCTCTGATTCCAAAGATAATACCGTGATGAACCACTGAATGCTGTAAAAACATCTCCATAATGTTAAATCACTCAACTTTAGTCTATAACAGCTATAACATATTATAAATACAAAAAAATTCAATAATTACACAACACTTAGGCCTTTTGAAAGCATATACAAGGTTATCTAATCAGGTTCTTTGCCTATTCTGATTCTAAAAGAAAATACTATGCTAAGTATTAAAAACATTGAATGCTGTAAAAAACCTTTCCATAAAATTCAAGAAGTGAATTTTAAGCTATTCAACCTGTAATGGTTTATAAATAAAAAATATTTTACCTGAATGATGAGGAAAATGTGCTAAAATAATGCAGAGATTAGAAACCACTAAAAGACATCATGCATCTTCTTTCCCCAAAAGAAAATCCCTTACATCCAGAATCCTCCTCCACATCCAGAAGTATTTTCTACATACAGTTAAAATTCCCAGTGAGGGGTTCAATTCACTTTATTTTCTTTATTTAAATTCAATTAGCCAACATATAGTACATCATTAGTTTCAGATAAGGACTGAGTGCTTTTATGATATTATGTTCACTAATGTAATTTAAAAATTACAATTCCCAATCCTAAATAACTCTGGTGCATTAAGCAATGGCTTGGAAATTCAATATGTGCAAAGCAATTAATAATTACACTATCTTAAATTGTGTTGAATACAAAACCAGAACCTTTGGCAAGAGAGAAGTATCAATATTAAAATTTAGATTTATCATGGTAGATTTGAGAACAAATTAAACATGAGATCCATAAACTGAAAGTCAAAAATTTATACCTAAAAATATTTATCAAATTCACAATTATATTTGTAGTTATTCTCATCATAATAATACTTCTGATTTTTATCATAGTTGACATGTATTTCCAAATTATTATTCTCCAACTCTCCCTGAATATTAAATTATACTTTATTAAAATCTTTAATGTCCATTTATTTAAGGCAAAAATGTCAGCTAAATCATATCAGCAGATAGAAACTGAAGAAATGAGTAGGAATGAAAGCCAAGCATATAGAAACTATGTTATCTCCTCCATATTATTAGGCAGTAATAAGGTAAATGTCAAAATGAAATT
>NW_027404757.1:0-729 GCF_003265705.2 Callorhinus ursinus | reverse complement strand
TTAGAGTGAATGCTGCCCAATTTATGAATCACTGAATAAAGCAATAAAATCTTTAAAATTTATTCAGTTGGATTTTGCTCTTAACAGAGGAAACAACCAAACTACTCACCACAGTCCATAGAACTACTTTTATTTGTTAGAGTTATGCAAATCTTCTTTGTTCTCTCTGTGACACTTTTCCAGAAATAGAAACATTGGCAACTTCAGAGCCCATGTGGCTGTACCTCAGGTCTACTCAGGGCATCAAAGCAACTTCTTTTCAAAATGAAGATGGGTTTGTAGAAGCCCTGGGAGCACTGCCCAATAGGCTGTACATTAAGGAGGTGTTGTGGAGTTTTATAACTCTTTGGAGGAAACCCTGTCATACAGGTAACTCTCATCAACCCATTCACATCTCTACATCTTTAAAACAGCAGTTTTGAACATTCAGATCAGGGTCACCTTGAAACATGTTATGCCTTCTTTCAGGAGGCCCTGGATTGTCTGCAATTAAATGATCTCATTGGGGCTGGTGCCATTTGAGGTAAGGCAAGGTGAAGGAATAAGGAGGTTAGAAAGGGAGGATGAAGATAGAGGACCATTGTGAAAGAGGAGAGACTATTAAGCTTAGTCACTGAGAATAGAAATGATGACATCCCTTAACCAGGTTCTTTTCCTCATTCCTTCCCCACCTTATCTCCTCTTGGTCCATGTATCCCATCTCAGCATATTCTAGAATGTGTCTACCCT
>NW_027404756.1:0-2233 GCF_003265705.2 Callorhinus ursinus | reverse complement strand
AGGAGCGGCACGGGAGCACACCACAGGGATCTGCTGGGTTTGGAGACACCACACGGGGCCGGGGGCCAGAGATAGAAATGCTTGGTCACAGGCCGGGTGAGCACGGAGTGTGGCCGGAGACCGGGGAGATGGAGGTGATTGACTGCTTTTCTCTGGGGGCGCACTGAGGAGCGGGGCCCCGAGTTCTCGGCTCCTCCCCCCGGGTGGAGATTGGGAGGCTGCTATTTTCACTCTCGTCCTCCAAAGCTGTAAGGAAAGCCTTCAGGGAACAAAAGCTCCCGAGAGCAAACCTGAGCAGATTACTTAGCCCAGACCCGGCAAGGGCGGGGCAATTCCGCCTCCGGCAAAAACATTTGGGAACCACGGCAACAGGCCCCTCCCCCAGAAGATCAGCACGAACAGCCAGCCAAGGCCAAGTTTACCAATCAATGAGAACAGGAGAATTCCAGCGCTAGGGGAATACTGCACATAGAATTCATGGCTTTTTTACCATGATTCATTAGTCTTTAAAAGTTTTTTTTTAACTTTTTTTTTTGAATTTTTCTTTTCCCCTTTTTCAACCAACATCTTATCAATCCCTTTTTTAAAAAAAACATTTTTATTTTTCATTTTTAGAGTCATATTTTATCCCTTCATAGTAGTTACCCTTATTTGTGGCATATATATTATGCGAAATAAATTTTGAGATACAGTTTCTTCTAACATATCAAAATATACCCTGAATACAGTTTCTTCTAACATATCAAAATATACCCTAAATCTAGTGTATGGCTTTGTTCTAGTCTCCTGCCTGATCACATTCTCTCCCCTTTTTTTTCTTTCTTGCTTTCTTTCTTTTTTTTAATACTCTTCTTTCTCTTTTCAAGCACCTGATCAATTCCTTTTTTAAAATTTTTTATAATTTTCATCTTTACAGTCATATTCTATCCCTTCATTGTATCAACCCTTATTTTGTACATACATAAGTCTTTCTTTCTTTAAAATTTTAGGAGGTACTTTCTTCTAACAGATCAGAATACACCCAAAATCTAGTGTGTGGCAATGATCTATGCACTAGCCTTATCATATTTGATCATTTTCTGTTTTTTTGTTTTGTTTTGTTCTGTTTTTGTTTGTTTTTATCTTTGTCTTTTTTTTTTCTCTTTCTTTTTTCTTTCTTTTCCCCTGGTTTCAGGTCTTTTCTGATTTGTTTAGAGTATATTTTCTGGGGACGTTGTTAACCTGTTAGCATTTTGTTCTCTCATTGATTATTCTCCTCTGGACAAAATGACAAGATGAAAAAAATCACCTCAACAAAAAGAACAAGAGGTAGTACCATCTGCCAGGGACCTACTCAATACGGACATTAGTACGATGTTGGACCTAGAGTTCAGAATCATGATTTTAAAGATACTAGCTGGGCTTGAAAAAAGCATGGAAGTTATTAGAGAAACCCTTTCTGGAGAAATAAAAGTCAAAATCCAAAAGGCTATTAATGAGATGCAATCAAAAATGGGGGCACTAACTGCTAGGATAAATGAGGCAGAAGAGAGAATTAGCGATTTAGAAGACCAAATGATGGAAAATAAAGAAGCTGAGAAAAAGAGAGATAAACAACTACTGGATCACGAGGGCAGAATTCGAGAGATAAGCGATACGATAAGATGAAACAACATTAGAATAATTGGAATCCCAGAAGAAGAAGAAAAAGAGAGAGGGGCAGAAGGTATATTGGGGCAAATTATAGCAGAGAACTTCCCTAATGTGGGGAAGGAAACAGGCATCAAAATCCAGGAGGCACAGAGAACCCCTCTCAAAATCAATAAAAATAGGTCAACACCCAGACATCTAATAGTAAAACTTACGAGTCTCAGAGACAAAGAGAAAATCTTGAAAGCAGCTCAGGAAAAGAGATATGGAACCTACAATGGTAGAAACATTAGATTGGCAACAGACCTATCCACAAAGACCTGGCAGGCCAGAAAGGACTGGCATGATACCTTCAGAGCACTAAATGAGAAAAATATGCAGCCAAGAATACTATATCCAGCTAGGCTGTCATTGAAAATAGAAGGAGAGATAAAAAGCTTCCAGGAGAAACAAAAACTAAAGGAGTTTGCAAACACGAAACCAGCCCTCCAAGAAATATTGAAAGGGGTCCACTAAGCAAAGAGAGAACCTAAAAGCAGCATAGACCAGAAAGGAGAACAGACAATATACAGTAACAGTCACCTTACAGGCAACACAATGGCAC
>NW_027404755.1:0-2233 GCF_003265705.2 Callorhinus ursinus | reverse complement strand
GCCCATCACAAGCTCGCCACATTTCCCGCAGCCCAGGAGTGCCGTGCACCTGGGCAATAACCCTAACCCTCACATGGCTTCGGGGAGCTCTCTCCCTAGGTCCCTGGCTCCAGGCCCCAGGGATTTGGGCCACCTGAGCAATACCAGAGGACTCAGCCTGACACCACAAAGCAAAATGCGCCATTTGTCAATTCCGAAAGCACTGCGAGGAGAACCGTGCATGCCGCGCCCCTGGCCCCTAACCCCAAGCCTAGATTGGCTCCTGAGTGCTTTGTTCCCGGAGGTCTCGCCCCAGAGCCCCAAAGGCAAGGGACACCTGAGCAATACTAGTGGACTGAGCTTGCCACCCAGTGAGAAACCCCACCGTTTGGAACTCGGGAAAGGATTCACAGCAGGAGAACGCTGCATGCCCATCCCAGCCAACCCACCCTTTCAGCGTTCCCTGGCTGAACAGAAGAGCAAGACACTCAGGCGGACCCACGCCTTCAAACCTCACCCCCGGGAACCTCGACGCGGTGCTAGGAGTTCAGGTCTCCCGTGCCCCTATGTGCTAACCCGCACACTCGGTTGGCTTCTGAGGGGTCAGTCCCCTGAGCCTGGCTCCAAAGCCCCACAGATTCGGGACCCCCGCGCAATACCGAGTGACTCAGGCTGCCACCGAGAAGGAAAATGCGCCATTTGGTACTCGGGAAATCATTCAGAGCAGGAGAACTCTGAATGCCCATCCCAAGGACTGCACAAATTTTGCGCCCTCTAGCGGTAAACCCTGAGCCTGACACTCAACCTGACCCACGCCCTCAAGACAAACTCCCAGGGAAGAGGCCATTGTGCTGGCACGTTGGGCCTGCCGTGCCCCTAGGCACTCACCATATCTCTCTCTGGCTTCTGAGGGCTCTGGCCCCAGAGGCCTGGCTCTAAAGCCACAGGGATTGGGGGCACCTGAGCAATACCGGAGGATTCAGCCTGTCTCCCAGAAGGAAACCACACCATTGGGAAATAGGGGCAAAGCTTTTCGAGTAAAACTCTGCATGCACATCCCAGCGAAATGCCACATTCAACGGCCCCCTGCCCACAAACCCTGAGACTGACATTCACCCTGACCCACGCCCCCCCCCACTAAGATACCCCGCCCCCTAAAGCTTGCCCCAGCGTGGCCAGATCAGTGCTCCAATGACTCTAGGCCCTAGGTCTATCCCTAGGTTGGCTTCTAAGTTTCTGGATCCAGAAGCCTGGCTCCAAAGCCCAAGGGATGGCAATAAAATAGCAACACCAGAGGACTCAGCTTGCCAAAAACAATTCAAACACACTACTTGCAACTCCCGTGAGGATTCAGAACAAGACAACTCTGAATGCCGATCCCAACCAACGCACAAAATTAGTGCCCTCTGACGGCCCACCCTGAGCCAGACGCAACCTGACCCACGCCCTCAAGGCAAACACCCCAGAGCAGGTTCCAGTGCTTACATGTCAGCCCTGCCGTGCCCCTAGACCCTAGCCGTCACCCTAGAGGCCTCTGAGGGTCTGTCCCCAGGGGCTTGACTCCAAAGCCCTAGGGTTTTGGGACACCTGACCATTACCAGAGGACTCAGCCTGCCACTAACACAGAAAACATGCCATTGGGACCTCCAGTAAGCATTCAGAACAGAGATCTGTGTTGGTCCATCCCAACGAAACCCAAGTTCAACGTACCCACGCCGCAATCCCTGAGCCTGACACTCCCCCCGACCCACAGCCTCAACTCAGACCCCTGGAAGCTCATCGCAGTGCCCGGCACATCAGGCCTGTCAAGCCCCTCAGCCCTAAGGCTCACCCTAGGTTGGCTTCTGAGGGGTCTGTCTCCAGGGCCTGGCTCCAAAGCAGAAAGAATTCGGGACACCCGAGCAGTATCAAGGGACTCAGGCTGCCACCCGGAAAGAAACCGCGACACTGGCAACTCTGGAAAGCATTCAGAGCAGGAGAACTCTGAATGCCCATCCCAGCAAAACTACACTTTCTTCGCCCCCTGGCGGCAAACCGTGAGCCTGACACTCAACCTCACTCACACCCTCAAGGCAAAGCCCCAGTAAGCAGGCCACAATGCATACACATCAGGTCTTCGGTGCCTTCTAGGCCCTAACCCTATCCCTCGCTGGCTTCTAAGGACTCTGGCCCCAGAGGCCTGGCTCTAAAGCCACAGGGATAGGGGGCACCTTAGCAATACCAGAGGATTCAACCCGTCTCCCAGAAGGAAACT
>NW_027404754.1:0-2233 GCF_003265705.2 Callorhinus ursinus | reverse complement strand
GCCCATCACAAGCTCGCCACATTTCCCGCAGCCCAGGAGTGCCGTGCACCTGGGCAATAACCCTAACCCTCACATGGCTTCGGGGAGCTCTCTCCCTAGGTCCCTGGCTCCAGGCCCCAGGGATTTGGGCCACCTGAGCAATACCAGAGGACTCAGCCTGACACCACAAAGCAAAATGCGCCATTTGTCAATTCCGAAAGCACTGCGAGGAGAACCGTGCATGCCGCGCCCCTGGCCCCTAACCCCAAGCCTAGATTGGCTCCTGAGTGCTTTGTTCCCGGAGGTCTCGCCCCAGAGCCCCAAAGGCAAGGGACACCTGAGCAATACTAGTGGACTGAGCTTGCCACCCAGTGAGAAACCCCACCGTTTGGAACTCGGGAAAGGATTCACAGCAGGAGAACGCTGCATGCCCATCCCAGCCAACCCACCCTTTCAGCGTTCCCTGGCTGAACAGAAGAGCAAGACACTCAGGCGGACCCACGCCTTCAAACCTCACCCCCGGGAACCTCGACGCGGTGCTAGGAGTTCAGGTCTCCCGTGCCCCTATGTGCTAACCCGCACACTCGGTTGGCTTCTGAGGGGTCAGTCCCCTGAGCCTGGCTCCAAAGCCCCACAGATTCGGGACCCCCGCGCAATACCGAGTGACTCAGGCTGCCACCGAGAAGGAAAATGCGCCATTTGGTACTCGGGAAATCATTCAGAGCAGGAGAACTCTGAATGCCCATCCCAAGGACTGCACAAATTTTGCGCCCTCTAGCGGTAAACCCTGAGCCTGACACTCAACCTGACCCACGCCCTCAAGACAAACTCCCAGGGAAGAGGCCATTGTGCTGGCACGTTGGGCCTGCCGTGCCCCTAGGCACTCACCATATCTCTCTCTGGCTTCTGAGGGCTCTGGCCCCAGAGGCCTGGCTCTAAAGCCACAGGGATTGGGGGCACCTGAGCAATACCGGAGGATTCAGCCTGTCTCCCAGAAGGAAACCACACCATTGGGAAATCGGGGCAAAGCTTTTCGAGTAAAACTCTGCATGCACATCCCAGCGAAATGCCACATTCAATGGCACCCTGCCCACAAACCCTGAGACTGACATTCACCCTGACCCACGCCCCCCCCACTAAGATACCCCGCCCCCTAAAGCTTGCCCCAGCGTGGCCAGATCAGTGCTCCAATGACTCTAGGCCCTAGGTCTATCCCTAGGTTGGCTTCTAAGTTTCTGGATCCAGAAGCCTGGCTCCAAAGCCCAAGGGATGGCAATAAAATAGCAACACCAGAGGACTCAGCTTGCCAAAAACAATTCAAACACACTACTTGCAACTCCCGTGAGGATTCAGAACAAGACAACTCTGAATGCCGATCCCAACCAACGCACAAAATTAGTGCCCTCTGACGGCCCACCCTGAGCCAGACGCAACCTGACCCACGCCCTCAAGGCAAACACCCCAGAGCAGGTTCCAGTGCTTACACGTCAGCCCTGCCGTGCCCCTAGACCCTAGCCGTCACCCTAGAGGCCTCTGAGGGTCTGTCCCCAGGGGCTTGACTCCAAAGCCCTAGGGTTTTGGGACACCTGACCATTACCAGAGGAGTCAGCCTGCCACTAACACAGAAAACATGCCATTGGGACCTCCAGTAAGCATTCAGAACAGGAGATCTGTGTTGGTCCATCCCAACGAAACCCAAGTTCAACGTACCCACGCCGCAATCCCTGAGCCTGACACTCCCCCCGACCCACAGCATCAACTCAGACCCCTGGAAGCTCATCGCAGTGCCCGGCACATCAGGCCTGTCAAGCCCCTCAGCCCTAAGGCTCACCCTAGGTTGGCTTCTGAGGGGTCTGTCTCCAGGGCCTGGCTCCAAAGCAGAAAGAATTCGGGACACCCGAGCAGTATCAAGGGACTCAGGCTGCCACCCGGAAAGAAACCGCGACACTGGCAACCCTGGAAAGCATTCAGAGCAGGAGAACTCTGAATGCCCATCCCAGCAAAACTACACTTTCTTCGCCCCCTGGCGGCAAACCGTGAGCCTGACACTCAACCTCACTCACACCCTCAAGGCAAAGCCCCAGTAAGCAGGCCACAATGCATACACATCAGGTCTTCGGTGCCTTCTAGGCCCTAACCCTATCCCTCGCTGGCTTCTAAGGACTCTGGCCCCAGAGGCCTGGCTCTAAAGCCACTGGGATAGGGGGCACCTTAGCAATACCAGAGGATTCAACCCGTCTCCCAGAAGGAAACT
>NW_027404753.1:0-2234 GCF_003265705.2 Callorhinus ursinus | reverse complement strand
GTAGTGTTTCTCTGCCATCTGCAGGAACAGCTCCAGGAAGACCATGCATCCACAGGTGCAGTGGACAGGGCAGGAAGAGGGTCACTGCCAGAGGCTGGCAACAGGACACCAGAGTTGGGGTCATGGATGTGTGCACCTTCATCAAGGGGGCAGGCCCTGGGCTGCTTTAAGCAACAGCCACCTCCTGACATTCCTGAGGAAATCTGCCAGCAGGACCTCCCTAATATCTGTTCCCAGAGATGAGGGCCATCAGCAGCCTGTCTTCCAAAGGGGAGCGTGAGGCTTCGGAGGCTGAAACCCATGCTGGAGCCATGAACACTACCCCTGTGCTGAGCTTCTGTGCAAACCCTGCAGGTGCCCTCCACTGGCCACACCCCTGCTGATCCCATCCCACCTTCCAGGAAGGAAGCACCTTTGGGCACAGCCCTCATTTCTATGTCTTACAGAGCGGCTAGAATCAGAGGGGTTGGCCACCTGTCCCAATTTACTTTGAGTGGGCTGTGGCTGGACCCCACAGACCTGTCTCCACTTATTGTAGGGTCCTCCCTGGAAGGCTACTGGGCATCCTGCTGACAAGGTGCTCAGTAAGCCACTGGTATTCCTAGGAGTAGTCACCCTCAAACTCTGCCACATCAGGAATCATGTCCAGCCTGTGAACAGGGAAGGCTAAAGAGGACACCAGGAAGAAGAAGGGGCTTGCTTAGGCCCCAGGCTTGAATCCAAGGGTGTAAGCTTCCAGGTCCAGGTTTACATCTCCCCGGCCCCAAAGGGTTCAAAGTCTTATCCAACCACGTCCCATGGCTGGTCCCCCTTTAAGGGTACTACCTGCTCCCCCCTGTGAGGACAGCAGCTCCCCCATTATAGGCAAGTGTGGTGAGCCCCTCTGAGACTGATGTTTTTGCCTAGGCGCTAAGGCTACTTCCTTGGGCCTGCCCCATACCCGGCAGGTTAGTAAATCGCTCACACAGGGAAGGCGGTCACTACATTAAATAGGGGATAAGCACACTCAACCAGCAGACATGGGTCAGGTCACCAGAGGGCAAGTCCAGACCCAGCCAATGGGGGAACAATTCAGATATGAAGCAAGCGGATAGAAGAGTGATCCTGGCAGAGGGCACAGCAAAAGCAAAGGCTTGTAGTCAGGCCCAGGGCACATGTGGATGACCACACACTTCGGTGGCCCACAGAAGGGTGGCTGTGGTGGAAAAGGTGAGGCTGGAGAGGACGGGTAGGAGGGGAGCATACCACAGAAAGGCCAAAAGGTTATGTTCTGAAAATATCACTCTAGTTACCAGAGGAGAATGGGTTCTGTGCAGCAGAGGACAGGGAGACCCTAACCCTAACCCTAATCCCTAACTCCTAACCCTAGCCCTAACCACTATTACCAACCCCACAAAATCAGCAAAATGCATTCCTGTACCTTTCTTAATATAGCTGTAAGAAGCTAGATCAAAAGAATTGCAAAACCAAAAGCTCATAAATAGACTGTGGACCCTAGGCCAGTGGCTCTGCACAAACTCCTCAGAGGTCATTCAATAGAGTGAAACAAGCAATGTTATACAGCACAATGAATTTTTAAAGAAAAACATGTGATCATATTAATTGATGCAGAAAATGTTCTAACCAAAGTCCAATGTCTGTTGCTGATATACTCATGAAAGCAGGAATAAGGAGTAATTTTCGCATTAAATCTCTAGCAAACAGCATGCTTAAGTCTGAAGATGGACAGCTCTACTCTGAAATCAGGAACAAGGACAGCATGCTGGTTTTCACCTGTTGCTCAATATTGTACTGAAAGTTCTACCCAGAAGGATAAGCCAAGAAAGAAGGCAACCACATGTGAAAGGAAACACTAGAACTCTGTCTATTCAGAGACCAGGGGTGACATCATCTTATATAGACCTTCCTAAAGAATCAACAAAAAATGATTACAGCCAGTTACCTAATTCAGCACAGTTACAGGACAAAATATCAATACACAAAAATCTCTCTTACTTGTATACACTAGCAATGAATCATCCAAAAGGGAATTTAAGAAAACAATTCCATTTTAGGGAACATCAACATTAACCAAATATTTAGGTATAGATGTAATCAAGGAGCACATCTTGTACACTGAAAGTTACAAAACATTGCTGAAAGAAAGTAAGGGAAACCTATATAATTCTGAAGACACCCCATGGTGATGAAAAGACATGCTATTGATAAGATGGCAGTAGAACACAAGGCAATGT
>NW_027404752.1:0-2234 GCF_003265705.2 Callorhinus ursinus | reverse complement strand
TTATCCATTCGTCTGTCGATGGACATCTTGGCTCTTTCCACAGTTTGGCTCTTGTGGACATTGCTGCTATAAACATCGGGGTGCACGTACTCCTTCGGATCCCTACATTTGTATCTTTGTGGTAAATACCGAGTAGTGCAATTGCTGGATCGTAGGGTAGCTCTATTTTCAACTGTTTGAGGAACCTCCATATTGTTTTCCAGAGGGGTGGCACCAGCTTGCATTCCCACCAACAGTGTAGGAGGGTTCCCCTTTCTCCGCATACCCGCCAACATCTGTCGTTTCCTGACTTGTTAATTTTAGCCATTCTGACTGGTGTGAGGTGGTATCTCGTTGAGGTTTTGATTTGGATTTCCCTGATGCTGAGTGATGTTGCACACTTTCTCATGTGTCTGTTGGCCATTTGGATGTCTTCTTTGGAAAAATGTCTGTTCCTGTCTTCTGTCCATTTCTTGATTGGATTATTTGTTCTTTGGGTGTTGAGTTTGATAAGTTCTTCATAGATTTTGGATACTAGCCCTTTGTCTGATATGTCATTTGCAAATATTTTCTCCCATTCTGTCGGTTGTCTTTTGGTTTTGTGGACTGTTTCTTTTGCTGTGCAAAAGCTTTTTATCTTGATGAAGTCCTAATAGTTCATTTTTGCCCTTGCTTCCCTTGCCTTTAGCGATGTGTCTAGGAAGAAGTTGCTGCGGCTGAGGTGGAAGAGGTCGCTGCCTGTGTTCTCCTTTAGGATTTTGATGGACTCCTGTCTCACGTTTAGGTCTTTCAACCATTTGGAGTCTATTTTTGTGTGTGGTGTAAGGAAATGGTCCAGTTTCATTCTTCTGCATGTGGCTGTCCAATTTTCCCAACACCAATGTTGAAGAGACTGTCTTTCTTCCATTGGACATTCTTTCCTGCTTTGTCAAAGATGAGTTGACCATAGAGTTGAGGGTCCATTTCTGGGCTCTCTCATCTGTTCCATTGATCGATGTGTCTGTTTTTGTGCCAGTACCATACTGTCTTGATGATGACAGCTTTGTAATAGAGCTGGATGTCCGGAATTGTGATGCCGCCAGCTTTGCTTTTCTTTTTCAAGATTCCTCTGGCTATTCGGGGTCTCTTCTGGTTCCACACAAATTTTAGGATTATTGGTTCCATTTCTTTGAAAAAAGTGGATGGTATTTTGATGGGGATTGCATTGAATGTGTAGATTGCTCTAGGTAGCATTGACATCTTCACAATGTTTGTTCTTCCAATCCATGAGCATGGAACGTTTTTCCATTTCTTTGTGTCTTCCTCAATTCCTTTCATGAGTATTTTATAGTTTTCTGAGTACAGATCCTTTGCCTCTTTGGTTAGATTTATTCCTAGGTATCTTATGGTTTTGGGTGCAATTGTAAATGGGATCGACTCCTTGATTTGTCTCTCTTCTGTCTTGTTGTTGGTGTATAGGAATGCCACTGATTTCTGTGCATTGATTTTATATCCTGCTACTTGACTGAATTCCTGTATGAGTTCTAGCAGTTTTGGGGTGGAGTCTTTTGGGTTTTCCACATACAGTATCATATCATCTGCAAAGATTGAGAGTTTGACTTCCTCTTTGCCGATTTGGATGCCTTTGACTTCTTTTTGTTGTCTGACTGCTGTGGCTAGGACTTCTAATACTATGTTGAATAGCAGTGGTGATAGTGGACATCCCTGCCGCGTTCCTGACCTTAGGGGAAAAGCTCTCAGCTTTTCCCCATTGAGAATGATATTCGCTGTAGGTTTTTCATAGGTGGCTTTTATGATATGGAGGTAGGTACCCTCTATCCCTATACTATGAAGAGTTTTGATCAAGAAAGGAGGCTGCACTTTGTCAAAGGCTTTTTCTGCATCTATTGAGAGGATCATATGATTCTTGTTCTTTCTTTTGTTAATGTATTGTATCACGTTGATTAATTTGCGGATGTTGAACCAACCTTGCAGCCCAGGGATAAATCCCACTTGGTCGTGGTGAATAATCCTTTTAATGTACTGTTGGATCCTATTGGCTAGTATTTTGGTGAGAATTTTTGCATCCATGTTCATCAAGGATATTGGTCTGTAATTCTCCTTTTTGATGGGGTCTTTGTCTGGTTTTGGGGTCAAGGTAATGGTGGCCTCATAAAATGAGTTTGGAAGTTTTCCTTCCATTTCTATTTTTTGGAACAGTTTCAGGAGAATAGGTATTCATTCTTCTTTAAATGTCTGATAGAATTCCCCTGGGA
>NW_027404751.1:0-2235 GCF_003265705.2 Callorhinus ursinus | reverse complement strand
AGGTCTGTTCAGGTTTTCCATTTCTTCCTGGTTCAGTTTTGGTAGTTCATACATCTCTAGGAATGCACCCGTTTCTTCCAGGTTATCTAACTTGCTGGCGGAGAGTTGCGCCTAATATGTTCTTATAATGGTTTGTATTACTTTGGGGTTGGTTGTGATCTCTCCTCTTTCATTCATGATTTTGTTGATTTGGATCATTTCTCTTTTCTTTTGGATCAGTCCGGCCAGGGGTTTATCAATCTTGTTAATTCTTTCAAAGAACCAGCTCCGCGTTTCGTTGATCTGTTCTACTGTTCTTTTGGTTTCTATTTCATTGATTTCTGCTCTGATTTTATTGTTTCTCTTCTCCTGCTGGGTTTAGGCGTTATTTGCTGTTCTTTCTCCAGCTCCTTTAGGTGTAGGGATAGATTGTGTATTGGAGACCTCCCTTGGTTCTGGGGAAAGGCTTGTATTTCTTTTTTTTCTCTTTAATTTTTTATTGTTATGTTAATCACCACATATTACATAATTTGTTTTGGTGTACTGTTCCATGATTCATTGTTTGTTCATAACACCCAGTGCTCCATGCAGAATGTGCCCTCCTCAATACCCATCACCATTCTCACCCATCCGCACACCCTCCTCCTCTCCAGGAACCTCAGTTTGTTTTTCAGAGTCCATCATCTCTCCTGGTTCGTCTCCCCCTCCGACTTACTCCCCTTCATTCTTCCTCTCCTGCTATCTTCTTCTTTTTCTTTTTTCTTAAAATATGTTGCGTTATTTGTTTCAGAGGGACAGATCTGTGATTCAACAGTCTTAAACAATTCCTAGCGCTCACTGTAGCACATATCTTCCCCCAAATCTATCACCCAGCCACCCCATCCCTCCCAACCCCGACCACTCCAGCAACCCTCAGTTTGTTCCTGAGATTTAGAATTCCTCATATCAGTGAGGTCATATGATACATGTCTTTCTCTGATTGACTTATTTCGCTCAGCATAACACCCTCCAGTTCCATCCGTGTCGTTGGAAATGGCAAGATCTCATTTCTTTTGAGGGCTGCATAATATTCCATTGTGTATATATACCACACCTTCTTTATCCATTCATCTGTCGATGGACATCTTGGCTCTTTGCACAGTTTGCATATTGTGGACATTGCTGCTATAAACTTTGGGGTGCACGTATTCCTTCGGGTCCCTATATTTGTATCTTTGGGGTAAATACCCAGTAGTGCAATTGCTGGATCGAATGGTAGCTCTAATTTCCACTGTTTGAGGAACCTCCAGATTGTTTTCCAGAGGGTTTGCCCCAGCTTGCATTCCCACCAACAGTGTAGGAGGGTTCCCCTTTCTCCACTTCCCCGCCAACATCTGTCGTTCCCTGACATGTTAATTTTTGGTATTCGGACGGGTGTGCGGTGGTATCTCATGGAGGTTTCGATTTGGATTTCCCTGATGCCGAGCGATGTGGAACACTTCTTCATGTGCCTGTTGGCCGTTTGGATGTCTTCTTTGGAAAAATGTCTGTTCCTGTCTTCTGCCCATTTCTTGATTGGATTATTTGTTCTTTGGGTGTTGAGTTTGAAAAGTTCTTTATAGATTTTGGATACTAGCCCTTTATCTGATATGTCATTTGCAAATATTTTCTCCCATTCTGTCGGTTGTCTTTGGGTTGTGTGGACTGTTTCTTTTGCTGTGCAAAAGCTTTTCATCTTGATGAAATCCCAATAGTTCATTTTTGCCCTGGCTTCCTGTGCCTTTGGTGATGTTTCCAGGAAGAAATTGCTGCGGCTGAGGTCGAAGAGGTTGCTACCTGTGTTCTCCTTTAGGATCTTGATGGACTCCTGTCTCAGGTTTCGGTCTTTCAACCATTTGGGGTCTATTTTTGGGTGTGGTGTAAGGAAATGGTCGGGTTTCATTCTTCTGCATGTGGCTGTCCAATTTTCCCGACCCCATTTGTTGAAGAGACTGTCTTTTTTCCACTGGACATTCTTTCCTGCTTTGTCAAAGGTAAGTTGACCTTAGAGTTGAGGTTCCATTTCTGGGCTCTCGATTCTGTTCCATTGATCTATGTGTCTGTATTTATGCCGGTCCCATACTCTCTTGATGATGACTGCTTTGTAATAGAGCTGGAAGTCCGGGATTGTGATGCCGCCAGCTTTGCTTTTCTTTTTCAATATTCCCCTGGCTATTCGGGGTCTCTTCTTGTTCCATACACATTTTAGGATTATTTGTTCCATTTCTTTGAAAAAAG
>NW_027404750.1:460-2236 GCF_003265705.2 Callorhinus ursinus | reverse complement strand
GATGGCAGAGGAGGAGGGGACCCTATTCCAACTGGTCCCTGGAATTGGATATATACCAGACCACTCTGAACACCCACGAAATCAGCCTGAGATGTAAGAAGATAGATCTGGATCTCTACAAACAGAAAATCGCAGGTGGTTGGTTTCAACATATGAAGTGGGGAGCCATGATTCTGTGGGCAGATATTCAAAGATAAAGGGAAGGGGGAGGGACCTGCCATAAGCACTGGCACAAGGAAGGTGAAATAACACAGGAGTGCAAAAACCTCCTGCACTGGGGACTGGGCACAGACTCGCAGACCGGTAGCAATGGGGAAAGGACTTTAGGGCAGCCCACCAGATTGAAACCTGGAGAGGCAGTGTTGCTCGTGTGAACTGGGGGTGGCTGGCGGTTTTAGAAGCACAAAGGGCAGAGACGTGTCCAACCTGGAGGTGAGAACTGGGAATGCAGCTGAGGTGCACACAACCCAGGACGCTGCAGTTTATAGCAGCACAGAGAGAAACGGAGATAGTGTGGTCTGGAGAGCTCACTGAAGAACAGACTGCAATCTCTCTGCTCTGAGGCAGAGGGTTGGAAACAGTCTCTTCTCCTCTGACTCTCCAAAGAGAAGCGGAAAGCCACCAGGGAAAACCACCAGAGAACAAAAGCCCCCCAAAAACGGTTTTCACTCAGCCCATCCCCCACCACAGGGGGCAGGGCAGCTCTGCTCAAACAGGGTTGCCTGAGTAACAGTGCAGCAGGCCCCTCCTTCAGAATACAGGCTGGGAGAAAAAGAGGCTGGCAACCCTAAGGTCCCTATAAAACAGGTGCATCTTGCTTGAGTTGTGGTCAATAATTTGGACTCTATACATTCCCTCAACCACCCCTCAACAGAATGACTAGGAGGAGGAACCCCCAACATAGGAAAGACTCAGAGACTGTGACTTCTGCCACAAATTTACAAATGGTTACAGATATAACCAAGATGTTGGAAATAGAATTCAGGGTAACAGTTGTGAAGACAATAGCTAGAATGGAGAAATCAATTAATGGCAACATAGAGTCTCTAAGGGCAGAAATGAAAGCTGACCTGGCAGAACTTAAAAATGCTATCAATGAGATCCAATCTGATCTAGATAATCTAACAGCTAGGGTAAGCGAGGCAGAAGAGTGAATTAGTGATCTAGAAGACCAACTGATAGAAGAGAAGAAAAAAGAGGAGGCCAGGGAAAAACAACTCAAAATCCATGAAAATAGAATCAGAGAAATAAGTGACACCATGAAATGTTCCAATGTCAGAATTATTGGGATCCCTGAGGGGGTGTAGAGAGAGAGAAGACTAGAAGATGTATTAGAGCAAATCATAGCTGAGAACTTCCCTAATCTGGGGAATGAAACAAACATTTGTGTCCTAGAGGCAGAGAGGACCCCTCCCAAGATCAAGGAAAACAGGTTAACGCCCTGGCATGTAATAGAAAAAAAGTGGAAATCTTAGACCCAAGAAAACCATATTAAGGGCAGTTAGGGTGAAGAGATTCCTTATGTACAGAGGGAGGAGAAGCAGAATAATGTTAGACCTATCCACAGAGACCTGGCAAGCCAGAAGGGGCTGGCAAAACATATTCAGTGTACTAAACAAGAAGAACATGCAGCCAATAATACTTTATCCGGGAAGGCTGTCATTTAGAATGGATGGAGAGATGCAGAGCTTCCAAAAAGGCAGAAACTGAAAGAACATGTAACCACTAAGCCAGCCTTGCAAGAAATATTAAGGGGGGTTCTATAAAAGGAGAAAG
>NW_027404750.1:0-360 GCF_003265705.2 Callorhinus ursinus | reverse complement strand
AGGGCTGGCAAGACATATTCAGGGTACTAAACAAGAAGAACATGTAGCCAATAATACTTTATCCGGGAAGGCTGTCATTTAGAGTGGATGGAGAGATGCAGAGCTTCCAAAAAGGCAGAAACTGAAAGAATATGTAAACCACTAAGCCAGCCTTGCAAGAAATATTAAGGGGGGTTCTAGAAAAGGAGAAAGATGCCACGAGTGATATAGAACAGAAATTTACAGAGACAATCCATAGAAACAAGGTCTTCACAGGCAACATGAAAATAAATTCATATCTTTCAATAATCACTCTCAATGAGAATGGCCTAAATGCTCCCATAAAAACGCAGGGTTGCAGATTGGATAAAAAGACAGGAC
>NW_027404749.1:0-2236 GCF_003265705.2 Callorhinus ursinus | reverse complement strand
GTTCCCTGACTTGTTAATTTTAGCCATTCTGACTGGTGTGAGGTGGTATCTCATTGAGGTTTTTATTTGGATTTCCCTGATGCCGAGCGATGTTGAGCACTTTTTCATGTGTCTGCTGGCCATTTGGATGTCTTATTTGGAAAAATGTCTGTTCATGTCTTCTGCCCATTTCTTGATTGGATTATTGGTTCTTTGGGTGTTGAGTTTGATAAGTTCTTTATAGATTTTGGAACCTAGCCCTTTATCTGATGTGTCATTTGCAAATATTTTCTCCCATTCTGTCAGTTGTCTTTTGGTTTTGTGGACTGTTTCTTTTGCTGTGCAAAAGCTTTTTATCTTGATGAAATCCCAATTGTTCATTTTTGCCCTGGCTACCCGTGCCTTTGGCGATGTTTCTAGGAAGAAGTTGCTGCGGCTGAGGTCGAAGAGGTTGCTACCTGTGTTCTCCTTTAGGATGTTGATGGACTCCTGTCTCACGTTTAGGTCTTTCAACCATTTGGAGTCTATTTTTGTGTATGGTGTAAGGAAATGGTCCAGTTTCATTCTCTTGCATGTGGCTGTCCAATTTTCCCAACACCATTTGTTGAAGAGACTGTCTTTTTGCCATTGGATATTCTTTCCTGCTTTATCAAAGATAAGTTGACCATAGAGTTGAGGGTCCATTTCTGGGCTCTCTCTTTTGTTCCATTGATCTCTGTGTCTGTTTTTGTGCCAGTACCATACTGTCTTGAGGATGACAGCTTTGTAATAGAGCTGGAAGTCCGGAATTGTGATGCCGTCAGCTTTGCTTTTCTTTTTCAATATTCCTCTGGCTATTCGGGGTCTCTTCTGGTTCCATACAAATTTTAGGATTATTTGTTCCATTTCTTTGAAAAAAGGGATGGTATTTTGATGGGGATTGCATTGAATGTGTAGATTGCTCTAGGTAGCATTGACATCTTCACAATGTTGATTCTCCCAATCCATGAGCTTGGAACCTTTTTCCATTTCTTTGTGTCTTCTTCAATTTCTTTCCTGAGTATTTTATAGTTTTCTGAGTACAGATCCTTTGCCTCTTTGGTTAAATTTATTCCTAGGTATCTAATGGTTTTGGGTGCAATTGTAAATGGGATCGACTCCTTGATTTGTCTCTCTTCTGTCTTGTTGTTGATGTATAGGAATGCCACTGATTTCTGTGCATTGATTTTATATCCTGCCACTTTACTGAATTCCTGTATGAGTTGTAGCAGTTTTGGGGTGGAGTCTTTTGGGTTTTCCACATACAGTATCATATCATCTGCAAAGAGTGAGAGTTTGACTTCCTCTTTGCCGATTTGGATGCCTTTGATTTCTTTTTGTTGTCTGATTGCTGTGGCTAGGACTTCTAATACTATGTTGCATAGCAGTTGTGAGAGTGGACATCCGTGCCGCATTCCTGACTTAGGGGAAAAGCTCTCAGCCTTTCCCCATTGAGAATGATATTCACTGTAGGTTTTTCATAGATGGCTTTTATGATATTGAGGTATGTACCCTCTAACCCTATACTCTGAAGAGTTTTGATCATGAAAGGATGCTGTACTTTGTCAAATGCTTTTTCTGCATCTATTGAGAGGATCATATGATTCTTGTTCTTTCTTTTGTTAATGTATTGTATCACGTTGATTGATTTGCGGATGTTGAACCAGCCTTGCAGCCCAGGGATAAATCCCACTTGGTCGTGGTGAATAATCCTTTTAATGTACTGTTGGGTCCTATTGGCTAGTGTTTTGGTGAGAAGTTTTGCATCCATGTTCATCAAGGATATTGGCCTGTAATTCTCCTTTTTGATGGGGTCTTTGTCTGGTTTTGGGATCAAGGTAATGGTGGCCTCATAAAATGAGTTTGGAAATTTTCCTTCCATTTCTATTTTTTGGAACAGTTTCAGGAGAATGGGTATTAATTCTTCTTTAAATGTCTGATAGAATTCCCCTGGGAAGCCATCTGCCCCTGGGCTTTTGTTTCGTGAGAGATTTTTGATGACTGCTTCAATTTCCTTAGTGGTTGTAGATCTGTTCAGGTTTTCTATTTCTTCCTGGTTTAATTTTGGTAGTTGATACATCTCTAGGAATGCAGCCATTTCTTCCAAGTTATCTAATTTGCTGGCATAGAGTTGCTCATAATATGTTCTTATAATTGTTTTTATTTCTTTGGTGTTGGTTGTGATCTCTCTGCTTTCATTCATGATTTTGTTGATTTGGGTCATTTCTCTTTTCTTTTT
>NW_027404748.1:0-2236 GCF_003265705.2 Callorhinus ursinus | reverse complement strand
CCAGGAAGAGCGGAAGTCAGCACAGCGAGCCAGGTGGGGAGACAGACTCCCAGCCCAGACCCGGGCGACAGGGCCAGCAGGGGGACCCAGCGGGAGAGCTGAGGTTCGTGGGTGATCCTGCCTGGTCCCCAGACCTGGGACTCACAACCCCCTACTCAAAAAGAATCTTCTGGCATTAGGTTTTCAAATTGATATTTAACTCGGAAAGAACTAGTTACTGAAAACAAGGCACTGCACCAAAAGTCAGCACTATGGTGAGCGCCCCTTCATGGACCTCTGGCACCTCGAAGCCAACACAGCCCTTCCTGGCCTTCCTCACCCAGCATGTGCCATCCCAACCTTCCCTGATTCAAGAAATGGGGGCTCAATCCCATTTCTTAGGCCAAATATACTGCAGGCATCCCTGTCTCCATTCCTTCTCACCAGCTTCATCAGCTCATTTCCTTCAAAAACCAGCTAGACTCTTACCACTTCTCAGCACCCTGGGCTAAGCAACATCCACCTCCCCTGAGCTGCTGCAATAGCTTCCTCACAGATCTTCCTGCTCTGCCCCACCCAAGAGCCAAGTGGGTCCTCTAAACACAGGTGAGATCAGGTCACTTTTCCTCTCAATAACCCCTCACTCCCTGCAAAAGCCAAAGTTCACACAACTGACCATAGCTCTGTGAAACTCTCAGCCGGCTCTTTTGCAGTGGTCTCTGCTCAGTCCACTCCAGCCACACCAGCATCTGCTCTTTCCTGAACACACCAAGAACAACCCTACCAGCCTGAACAGCCAACCTTGCAGACCTTTCTTCATGGACTTTTGTCCCTGGGTATGCAGCCAGCATGAGGACCAGATGTGCACTAGACTAGCAGGCAGACCAGAGGCCTGGGTCCCCCCCCCCGACACTGGGGTGTGCCTGCATGGCCAGAGCACGGCACAAGTTGAGCCCACTTCCCATTAACAATGGCTGGGAATAGCCATTGTTTTCCTGCAGGGCAGCTGTCCAATGCCAGGCCTGACTGATACTGGTGCTCACATGTGACACAGAGACCAGGGAGGAAAAGATATCTTTGAGCACAAAGACTTAAAACTAAGCCTGGTTTCATAGGCCTGCCTCAAATCTTGTAGCACGAGGCAGGACATTAATAAGTGAACAGATGAAATGAATGTAATAGCTAAAGTCCAGAGAAATGATGTCATTTGGAGAAAGTGTAGGACTAAGGATACTTTTCCATCTGATAAAAAAACAAGAGTCAGAAAACTCTCTCCAGGCAGCTTAGCTAAGCAGATTGGTCTGATCTCCCTCCATAAAAAGAAGAACCTCCACGGGCCCTGGAATGCATCTGCCTGGGATTAACCGTGCTGGGCATCTCCCAGCACAGGCCTTACAGCATCCTGGTGCATCTGCATAAACAAACACGTGTGTGGGCACCTCAAGAAGGAGCCCCAGGCAGGGTTTTATGTCAGCACCCCTCTTCCCCAAGTCCCTATGAAGCGCTCCTTTCTTCCCTCCTAGGGTCATGTGGTGGGCTTGCCTTAATGAAGGGGACCTTGGAGACAGTGAGACACATTCACCCCCTCCCCACAGCCCCCAAACCAGGATGGGGCACAGAAAGTGTGTCATATCTCAGAATAAAAGCTGACATGCAGCACTTTCGAGCACACAGGGAGGTGCCTGAGCCAGAAACAAGCTACTCTGCCTGCCTTGGAGCCTGGAGCCTAGAGAATTGCAGTCCTGTGAGCCACGGAGCAGGTGGAGGCACTCACTCTGGCCAGTTGCGTTCCTTGGGTCCCTGAGTAACACACACTGTGTCCCCCTGCCCTGTCCTGCCCTTGCCCCCGCCCCGATTCCACAGACCCTGCGGTCAACAAGGTGAGCAGATGCAAAGCCTATGGCCAACACACCGAAAAAGGCCCTGCTGGACACCTTCTGTCCTCCCAGACTCTTGACTGCAGCTTTACCAGAGGCCTTCTGGCCACCCCCAGGGATCTGAGCTGAGGTGGTCAAGGCCAGCCTCACCTGGGGCTCTCAGGCTGACCTCCCTCATGGAATTCCCTTCCATCTGTCCCGAGGCCCAGGAACCCTTAGGGAAGGAAGGAGGAAGAGGGGAGAAGAAGCTGGGAAGGTCCACTGAGGGGAAGCCAGCACGAGCTGGGGTCGGAGGGGGTGGCCCTCTGGGTTGGCACACGCCCTGTCCCTCCTGAACGGAGGAGCCTCTGAGCCTGCGCTGACTCCCCAAACAACACACC
>NW_027404747.1:0-2236 GCF_003265705.2 Callorhinus ursinus | reverse complement strand
CCATCCTGAGAGGAAGGATCTGGAGAGGAGGAGGGACTCAGCCTGACAGGCCCCACCCAGGGTTCCCAGGGCCGCCAGGTAGGGGTGGCACAGACTTCTGGGCAATCCTTCCTGGTCCCGAGGGGTGGGCTGGGAATCACTCACTGCTCCCCCGGGTGTCCCCACCTTGACTCTTGGCAGGAGCAGGGGCTCCTGTGTGTCTCCCAGGTGGGCTTCCCCAGATGACCTGACCCCGACCTCTCCCAGCATGGTCCTCAGCACCCTGAGAGCTCCGAGAAAAGGGGGAGGAGCCAGCACGTCCTCATCCACGGCCATGTCTCCATCCCCCCCCTTAGCCCCCGGCAAGGTCCCAAAGGGCTGGTTGTAGGGATCAGCCCCTCTGTCCTGGGGTGGGGATGCCCTCAGGCCCCCAGGACGCTAATCTTCTTTCTTCCTGCCAGGGCCTGCCCTTCTTCCAGGTCCCCAACGTGAGACAGAAGCCATGTGCCCCTCAGACCAAGACCTCAGCTCCCCGAGGACTCCCGCCTTCTGGCCCATGAGACAAGTGAGCGTGCGTGCCAGGTTGGGCCCCCGCTGACCGATCCTCCCTGGATCGGGCCCCGCCAGACTCCGGGGCCCTGGCTTCTTTGCTGAGATGGGGTGCAGGGGGTATGGCCAGTCCTCCCCCAGGGTCCTCACCCTGACTCCCAACCGGACCCGTGCCCCACCCCCCCGACCCCACACTCCACCCTCACACACACCCAGGCCCGCCCCACCCCAGGCCCGCTCCTTCTCACCACAGGCCCTCAGGCTCTAACAGCCAGATGTGGACCCCCGGACAGGAGGCATGGGCTCCTCCTCCACAAGGGGCCTCCTCCATGGCCTGTCCGTCCTGCGGCCCAGTCAGTCCTCCCTCTGGTCCTCCCCTTCCATCCTGGCAGGACCGGGCTCAGCCGGGGCGGCCCTGAAGCCTGCTCCTTCCACCCAGACCCCAGGCTCTAGGAGACGTGGCTGGGAAGTCAGGGCACGCCCTAGGTGCCCAACTGGCCCCGGGGCCTCCCGGGACCTAATCTGTTGGCTGTCCCCAATCCCGCAGTCCTCCTTCGGGTCCTCGCCTTTCCACCCAGCGACACGTGGGCCACCGCCCCCCACCCGCATACTCGAGGCAGGGCTCTATCCAAACGGCCAGGGGTTCTCTGAGGCCCTGAGGCCAAAGTGGCCACGCACTGTGTGGGCTCTTCCATCCCAGGAGACTCCCGTGGCTGAATCAGGGCCGCGGTCCCGCGGGCTCCCTGGGGAGTCCCTTGGGGTCCTCGCTTCGAGCCCTGGCAAGTCCTAGGCCCCTCCGGCTGCTGTCCCCAAGCTGGTCTGCCAACCCCAAGGCCCTCCCTGCCCTGAGCCCACCGGGGTAAGTCCTTGGCCAACACGTGCGGCCACGAAGCCCAGGGCGTCCCAAGGCTGAGATGGGGCGTCCAGGTCTCTCGGGCCTTCTTCTGATCTCCACCAGGACTCCCTGGGTGCCTATGCCTCCGCCTGTCCCTACTGCCTGCGGATCGGATCAGTCTCTCTGTGACCCGGATTCGGAAGTCCAGACTCACTATGTGTTCCAGTGACCCCCCCTCCCCCCCACGGACCTTCCCTGGCTGACGCTGTGCTGGGGTCCAGGGTCCTTCAGTCCTCCCTCCGCAATCTTAACACGAAGCCCAGCAGGACCTGAGCCCGCCCCTCTACCCACCCGAGGGAGGCCCTGCTCCTTCTGCCAAGGCCCCCAGAGTCTTTGAGACCTGGATGTGCAAGTCCGGACTCACCAGGTGCTACCAACCCGCCCCCCTCTCCCCCGCGGACCATTCCTGACTGACGCTGTGCTGGGGTCCAGGGTCGCTCACTCCTCCCTCTGCATCCTCACCGTAAAGCCCAGCAGGACCGGGGCCTCCCCTCTGCCCAATGGAGGGAGGCCCTTCTCCTTCTGCCAAGGCACCCAGCGTCTTTGAGACCCGGATGCGGAAGTCCGGACTCTGCACGTGTTCCCATCCCCCCTCCACGGACCTTCCCTGACTGACGCTGTGCTGGGGTCCAGGGTCCCTCAGTCCCCCCACTGCATCCTCAGCGTGAAGCCAGCAGGACCGGACCCGCCCTCTGTCCACCCGAGGGAGGCCCTGCCCCTTCTGCCAAGGCCCCTAGACTCTCGGGAGACCCGGATGCAGCAGTCTGCCGCACTGGCCGCCTGGCCCCATCCCGCCCTGCCGCCTTCCCGGAC
>NW_027404746.1:0-2236 GCF_003265705.2 Callorhinus ursinus | reverse complement strand
TAAGGAAGAGAAAATGTATTTCTACATTTGTACTAGACTGTATTTGTAAAAAAAAAAAATAATCAACCCATGAGTGGACCGACATTGTTCACTAAAACTCAAAGCCATGTTGTTCCCCAGTCAACTATAGTTTTATTGCTTCGTTTTCAAATGTTTTCCCCTCACCTTCAGGTTTTTAAACAATTGAGTCATAACTGACTCCCCATGTGAGATCAGTTTCACATGGCAACACAGGGATTGAACGACTCTATAAATTATGTTAGGCTGATTACTAGTGTAGCTACCCTCTTTCACCTCGCAGAGCTGTTACTGCACCACCGACTACATAATATGAGATCTGTCCTCTAACATTTTTTTAAAATCTTCACTGTGGATGATGTTTTGACAGAGTGTAGGTTTCTATGCCCTCCCCTCCCCCCAACACTACCATGGGCCGCCTTTGGACTTTCCAGAGACGAGCAGTGACATATAGGAAGTTCCCTATTTTAGGCCACTGCAGCCCCTGATCTTGAACCAGGATGCTCAGCCAGGGCCAGGGAAATATGGATTAGCAGGAACCCTTCTTTGCAAGCCCAGCTCCAATGTGAAGGACCAGAGTGCCTCTTCTAGCCTCCCGCAGGAATGGTTCAGCACCCAGGAGCTGGCCCCACATAGAGGGCCAGAAAAGGGCAGATTCCCCTAAACACAGTCCAAGTGTTCCATTTAGACTCAAAAGAAGGTGAATAGCAGCACAGGTTCTTTTCCCTATGCTGAGCTTCGGCGGGGGGAGCCTCAGTGCCACTACAGGAGGGAGCATCAAAGGGAACCTTTGGATGTTAACCTAAAGGTTAGGGCTTAGAGCCCACCCAGGGGACCAAAGCTACTTAAGATCCATCCAGATCTTGCCAGCAGCTTCCATGGGTCCTGCAGCCCTCACTTCCTCTAGGAATCTCCAGCCAGCTGGTGCCCTGTCTTTGCTTGCTTCCCCCTGGTGTCCTTGGGCCACCTGAAGGTCTCTTCCCTTAAGTAGTCTGCCGCCTGGTGGATTCCAGGGGAACTGCCGGGGCCGGAGGCTGAAGGCACAGGCACTGAACCCCTGACTCCAGGTGGGAGGTCAGAAACCAGGCTCTGAGCCACCACCTGCTGGGACTCCAGGATGTGGCCCCTCACCAGGCAGTGTTTGCCTGGGGGCCCCAGGACCCACTGATGTGCGAGGGTCGCCTTCTTTCTTTTTTTTTAGGTGAAATTGACATACAATAAATTTCACCCATTGTCAACAATGACAGAGTTGTTCAGCTAGTGCCCTGGTGTGTTTCAGAGGCTTCCTTCACCTTCCCACACTCCCTCCAGCCCCTCTGCAGACAGTCTCTGCTCCCTCCTCCAGCCCGAAGCAGCACTGATCTGCTTTCTGTCTCTGTGCATTGCTCCTTTCTGCATAAGTTGAATGAGACAGTCTGTAGTACTTTGTGACTGGCTTCTTTCACTGAGCATCCTTTTGAGGTTCCTCCATGCTGTAGCTTGGATCAGATTTCTGTGCCTTTTGTTGCGGAATAGATGCCTTGGTACACATAGGAAACATTTGGTTTGTCCATTCACCAGCCAATGGCCCTTTGTGTTGCTGTCAGTTTTTGCCCATTGTGAATAACGCTGCCCGGAACATTTCTGACCGAGACTTGAGCGGACATATGTTTTTATTCTCTGAGATAGATTCCTAGTTGTGGAATGGCTGGGTCCTATGGCAAGCTTGTGCTGAACTCTTAAGAACTCTCAAAGTGGCTTCCGCAGGAGCTGTTAAATTTTACGTTGCCACCAGCAATATAGGAGGGTCCAGTTTCTGCTCCTCCTCAGCAACACTTGGTATCGTCTTTGGGACGTAAGCGCGCTAGTTGGTTTAAAATGGTCCCTGGTTTTCCTTGCATTTCTTTGAGAACTAATAACATATTACTAATAACATTGATTACCTTTTTATGTGTCTCCTTTGGTACATGTGTATTCAACTCTTATACTGCTTTAAACAAGCGTGTTGCTTCTGCCCATTGAGTGAGTTCAAAGTCCTCTTGTCACTCGTGAACATGAGTCCCCATTGGGTATTTAATCCACAAATATTTTGTCCTAATCAGTGGCTTCTCTGTTCCTTTTCTCAGTGACAATGTTTGATGCATTCTTACTGCAGTGTTCTACCCTAAGGTCAGGAAGGGCCAGGGTAGGATACCCTTGCCTCTGAGGCAGTGATACCAATTATATTCTTCTGAATTTA
>NW_027404745.1:0-2237 GCF_003265705.2 Callorhinus ursinus | reverse complement strand
TTGACCACTTAAAACATTTCAGGTACATAGTTCTCTGGCCTTAGCTGAGTTCCCACGGTGGTACGTCATTCTCCAGAACTTCTTTCTTCTCCCCGAGGGGGACTCTGTATGCAGGAGACACCAGCTCCCCATCCCCCTTCCCCTCAGCCCCTGCAGCCACATTCTACTTTGTGTCTCAGGATACTTCATGTAAGTGGGATCATACAGTATCTGTCCTGTGAAAACCAGCCTCCTGTCCTTGTTCCTGACTTCAGAGTAGAGCTGTCAATCTTCAAACTTGAGCATAGTGTTTACTAGAGATTTATTGAAAAAAATCACCCCTTATTCCTGCTTTCCTGAGTGTTTATGTCAGCAAAAGATATTGGATTTTGGTTAGAACCTTTTCTGCATCAATTCATATGACCACATGTTTTTATTTAAAAATTCATTGCAGTGTATAACATTGCTTGGTTTCACTATATTGAAGAAACTTTGAAGTGTTTGTGAAGAGTCATTTGCTTATGGTGCACAATATATTTATGAGCTCTTGGTTTTGCAATGTTTTTGATCTGGCTTCTTACATCTATTTTAAGAACGGTATAGGGATGTATTTTGCTGATTTTGTGATGATTTCATTGGGGTTGGTATTAGTGGTTAGGATAGGGGTTAGGGGTTAGGAGTTAGGGTTAGGGTTGGGTTAGGGTTAGTGTCTCCCTGTCCTCTTCTGCACAGAACACATTCTCCTTCAGTAACCAGAGTGATCTTTTCGGAACATAACCTTTGGGGCTCTCTGTGGTCTGCTCCCCTCCTGCCTGTCCTTTCCAGCCTCACCTCTCACACCATGGCCAGCCTCTCTATGGGCCACCCAGGGGTGTGATTGTCCCCCATGTGCCTCAGGCTTGACTCCAAGCCTTTGCGTTGGCTGTGCTCTCTGCCAGGGGCACTCACGCCCCTCTCACCCTGCTTCATGTTTGGCTTGTTTCCCCATTGGCTGGGCCTGGATCGGCCCCCTGATGACCTGACTCATGCCTGCTCGGTGTGTGTGCTTGTCCCCTATTTAAATGCACTGCCCGCCTTCCCTTTGTGAGCAGTTTACTACCCTGCTAGGTATGGGGTGGGCACAGGGAAGTAGCCTTGGTGTCAGCACAAAAAATCAGTTTCAGAGGGGTTCACCACACTTGCCTGACGATGGGGGAGCTGCTTTCCACATGGTGGGGAACAGGTAGTACCGTCAAAGGGGGACCAGCCATGTGAGGCTGTTGGACAAGACTCCCAATTTCTTAGGGCCGGGGAGATGTAGACCTTGACCCGGAAGCTTACACCCTTGGATTCAAGCCTAGGGCCTAAGCAAGCCCCCTCTTCTTCCAGAGGTCCTCCTTCCCCTTCCCTGCCCATGGGCTGGACCTGATCTGGGGGAGTTCTAGGGTGACCCCTCCTAGGAATACCAGTGTTTTACTGAAGACCTCTTTAGCAGGATGCCCAGTAACCTTCAAGGGAGGACCCTACAGGAGGTGGAGACAGCTCTGTGGTGGCCAGCAACAGCCCACTCAAAACAAAATGGGGTAGGTGGCTGGCTCTGCTGGTTCTATCCAGTCTGTAGGGCACAGAAACAAGGGCTGTGCCCCAAGGTGCTCAACTCCTGGCAGGTGAGGACAGGACCAGTGGGTTTGCCCATGAGCTCAGCACAGAGGGAGTGTTCCTGGCTCCAGGATCCTGTGGAACTGCACAGGTTTCCAACCTCCTAAGCCTTAGGCTTCCTTTTGTAAGATGGGCTGCTGATGGCCCCCATCTCTGGGAGCAAAAGATAGGGAGCGCTCATGGGCAGACTTGCTCAGGACAAGCTAGGAGAGTGGCTGTTGCTCCAAGCAGCCCAGGGCCTGCCGCCTTGGAGAAGGTGCACACGTGCACAGCCCCCAGCTTTGGGGTCCTGCTGCCAGCCTCTGGCAGTGACCCTTGTGCCACCCTGTCTACTGCCACTGTACCTATGTGGTCTTCCTGGAGCTATTCCTGCAGATGGTGGAGAAGCACTTCATGGTGGGACACAGGGTCACCTATCATGGTGGGACACAGAGTCACGTCCTAGGTCTTCACCGACCAGCCGGCTGCCGAGCCTGTCTGCCCCTCTGGCAGGGTCAGAGGGTGGTGGTCCTTGAGGTCTGTGGCACCCCGCACTGGCAGGATGTGTCCATGCAGTGCGTGGTGATGATCATCCGCTTCTGGGAATAACACTTCCTCCATGAGCTGGATGACTTGGTGTG
>NW_027404744.1:0-2237 GCF_003265705.2 Callorhinus ursinus | reverse complement strand
CCTGGTGTCAGGAGTGTGGTCGGCCACTGCTCCTGGGATCCCAGCCAGGGGCCTGGCGGCTGCATGGAAGAGCTGAATTGCTTTTGGGGGAAGGAGTGCTCACTGCCCACACCGCTCGCCATCCCCCTCTGCACTCTGCAATCCAGGCTCTGTGCCCAGCTTACGTCGATCACCAGCACTCCACATGTTCCTGCCATGGGAGGGATCATTCAGCATCACCCCATTGCACAGAGGAGGAGAGCGAGGCCCAGAGAGGGGAGGTAAATGGCTCCAGTCCCAGAGCTGGTCAGCAGAGAAGCTGGAAAGCCAGCCCTCTGGAGCCCCTGCTAGACCAGCCAGAGACTCCCTGAGTTGAAAGCGAGCCCTCCCCTGCCTGACCAGCCACACACTGGCCCCTGACCTTCATGATGGCCTGTTCTTGACCGTAAAGGTGAGCTGGCCGACTAGGAGGGGGAGTCCAACTGGTGGGACAGGCTGTAGCTACAGGACAGAGTGACACATCTGAGCTAGCAGGAGCCACACTCTGGTCTCCCTCCCGGAGCCTGACCAGGAGCTGGAATCTGGGTGCCCTAGGGGCCAGCACACAACAGGGTCTGCACTGACCAGGGATCCATGGCCCCCAGGGAGAGTCCACTCTGCCCTCTCCCCGCTCCTGCCTGGCCTCACCTCTCCTCACTGTGGGGCTGCAGGACCCGGAACCAGGCCCCATAGGGATGGCTTGGTTCCAGCCTGTAATGATTTTGCAGCCCCCAGAGCCCCTGGATTTCCTGGGGCCGGAGGGAGGACTGGCTGTGGACCAGGACTGGGCTGGGGAGGATGCAGGGCCTTGTGGAGAGTGAAGGATGGGGCAGGGGCCGAGTCCTGGGGCCACTGCTCATGTCTAAAGAGGGCTGAAATCCCTGAATGCCCATGGGGTCCCTCATTACAGTCACGACCCCCTTCCCACTCGGGCATCCTGCTGGCGGGCCCCTCCTCCCCGGCCTCCTTCCCGCTCCTCTGACTCCAGCTGGGGCTGCCGCCAGGGACAGGCTGGACCTCTGTCCCGGCTCCTGCCAGGAAGACAAGGCAGAAGGAGGAGAGGAGAAGGGGAAGGGGCAGACTGATCTTCTCCCTGTCCTGAGTCGGCCTCCACGGAAGCCTCCAGGTCCTCTGGCCCAGCCCTGCACTTAGCTGGACCCTGAGAGGGAGTCTGCATTCCAGGGCAGCTGGGTGGGAGGGGTATTCAATGACCTGTGCGTTCCCAGATGTCCTACCCACCTGGCCTTGCACCCTAAGGCCTGCCGCCCAGGGTGGGTGTGATTGCGGGGCCCAGTGGACTTTGGGGCCACAGAGCAGTCGGCTGTGGTGAGGGAATGTGTGGGACCGGTCAGGTGCAGAGCCATGGGTCTCATGTACATCCGCTGCAGGGCTGGTTCACCGTACAGGTGCTGCGTGCAGGTCCCCTTTGCACACCTGGCCATGACACACCTGGCTGGCCCTCTCTGTGGGGAGGCCTGGGTGCCTGGTGCACCTGTCCCCTACCTACCCCTGGAGGAGCGGCCACGTACAAGCGTTTCCATGTCCAACCCTCAGGGACAGTTGGGAACCTGGGTCAAGAGAGGCAGGCACTGGCCCAAGACAAATGAGGGGTGCAGAGCCCAAGGAGCAGGGCTGCTCTCCAGTCCTAGGCCAGCCCCAACCCTCCCATGAGGGTCGCTTTGGGGGTGAGAGCCCCTCAGATCCTCGGGGATAGCTACCCACCATGTCCCATGTGGGGACATGACCTTGGCATCCCCAGGCATGTAGAGGCATGCGCACCTGCAAACCCACCCACCCACACCACTCTGACTGCCCAGCTGGGGGTCAGAAGGGGAGGACACCCTGGGAGCAAGGTGGGTGACAAGGGGGAAAGAAGAAAGAGGTTGGAGACAGCTGGGCCATGGGGCAGGGCATCAGGACTCCTGGCAAGGACCCAGATCCAGAGCATGGGGAAGGGAGACAGGCCAGGCTGATGGTCAGGGGTCCCCAAGAAGCCCAGGGGGTTGCCAGGGCACTGGGAAAAGACAGGGTCTGGGTTCCGGTGTCCACCACCACCCTGGGCACTTGGGAGTAGGAAGAGATACCCACCCCCAAGTCCAGAGGGGCTACAGCCCAAAAGGCCTCAGCTTCCTCTGCTGTCACTTGGGCTGCAGAGATGCAGTGTCCCAAGGGTCCCACAGGCTTGTAGAAGAGCCTGTTGGCCTTGGATCTCCATCCCC
>NW_027404743.1:0-2237 GCF_003265705.2 Callorhinus ursinus | reverse complement strand
AGAATGAGTCCTCTGTCTCCTCTCTCACTACCTCGATCTCTATCTCTTGAGCTTGTGATACAGAGTTCTTTATTTTATTGTAATCTAATTCTTCATTTCACCCTTCATGGTTAGTTTTTTTTTCCCCCTTGGTCTTATAAATTTTTTCTTATAGCATACCACAGAGATAGAATCCTTTGTTTTTCTCTAAACACATCATTACCTTTAAAATTTCAGTCAGAAATGTATTATAAATATATTTGTGACTCTGTGGTTTTTGTAGTGACAGACGTTCTCTATTTTTTTCCCCAACGTGCCTAACAAAATGAAATGTATTCTGAAAATGTTATATTATGCTTTCTTTTCATTTGCTTACACGAATCTTTTTTTTTTTTTAAGATTTTACTTATTTATTTGAGAGACAGAGCAAGCGAGCAAGAGAGAGAGAGAGAGAATGAACACAAGCTCAGGGAAAGGCCAGAGGTAGAGTGACAAGCAGACTCCCTGCTAAGCAGGGAACCGCAGACAGGGCTCTATCCCAGGACCCTGGATCAGGACCCAGGTCATAGGCAGAAGCTTAACTGACTGAGCCACCCAGACATCCCTACACAAGTCATTTCTTGATATGGATTCACATCGCCAAGATCTTGGAGTGGACTTCTCCTTTGATTTATCTCTATGTTTTCCTGCCTCTAGTGACGTTTAGTAATCTCCCAGGAACACGGACTCAATGTCAGTTTTGATGTCATAAACCTTCCATGGGCCTCTGTGCTCAGGTGAATGCTTATTCCTCTATTCCCATAACAGGCTTGCCTCCAGGGGCTTGGCAATAGCAATAATCTTTGTGTTACAGGCTTTACCTGGAATTGTGGCAACCTGGTAGATATTTTACCATTGTCTCTCTTTTATCACTGGAGGCAGATTGAGTTCTACAGATTTTATTGCCAAACACAGGAGTATAAGCAACTTATTAGACATTGTCTCTAAAGGAGTCCCACCCACACTGACAGCTTTTAGGGAACGATTTCTTTCTTTTTTTTTTTTTAATTTTTTATTGTTATGTTAATCACCATATATTACATCATTAGTTTTTGGTGCAGTGTTCCATGATTCATTGTTTGTTCATAACACCCAGTGCTCCATGCAGAACGTGCCCTCCTCAATACCCATCACCAGGCTAACCCATCCCCCTACCCCCTCCCCTCTAGAACCCTCAGTTTGTTTTTCAGAGTCCATCATCTCTCATGGTTCGTCTCCCCCTCTTCTTTTTTTTTTTTTAATATTTTTTTATTTGACAGAGAGACACAGAGAGAGAGGAAACACAAGCAGGGGGAGTGGGAGACGGAGAGGCAGGCTTCCTGTGACAGGACAACAGATCACATTATACAATGTGTGTAATGTTGGAATTTTTATCGTTCTTGAGATTATCGATGGACTTTATTCAAAACAAAATAGATATTCATGGGTCTCTTCTCTTGTTTGTTCATTTACTTTGTTGTTTTGACTATACACATAAGTGAATATGTATGGTATTTGTCTTTCTCTGACTTATTTCACATAGCATAATACCTTCTGGGTCAAACCACGTTGTCACAAATGACAAGACACAATGAAAAAAGCAGAAACAGACCTATAAATACAATGAATAATCTGATTGTTACCAGTGTGGAATGGAGAAGGATGATGGGCAAAAAGAGGAAGTGGGAATGGGCAGTGCAGGCTTCCAGTGGTGGAATAGTAAGTCATGGGGATGAAAGAATATAGGGAACATGTTTAATGGTATTATGATAATATTTTATGGTGCCAGATGGTAGCTATTTGTGGTGAGCACAGTAGAACCTACAGAGTTATGAAATCCCCATGTTGTACACCTGAACTAGTGTAACATTGTCTGTGAAGTATACTTTAATAGAAAAGAAAGAAAGATAGGTACCGATAAGCATATCTCTATGTACGTTAAAACTAGGGTTTTTTTTTTAATATTTTATTTTATTTCTTCATGAGAGAGAGAGACAGAGAAGCAGAGGGAGAAGCAGTCTCCCAAGGAGCAGGGAGCCCGATGCGGGACTCGATCCCAGGACTCTGGGATCATGACCTGAGCCAAAGGCAGATGCTTAATGACTGAGCCACCCAGGCGCCCCTATAAGTGGCTTCTTCTGGGAATACCACAGAGTGCAACCAGGTGTTATATCTGTGCTCATTTTAGGCAAAGTCAGTTTTTGGGAGGAAGCCTAAGTTGAAACACAAGCGATCCTGTA
>NW_027404742.1:1059-2238 GCF_003265705.2 Callorhinus ursinus | reverse complement strand
ATAGATGTGGGCTCTAGAGCCAGCTGGTGATGAGATGCTGGGTAACCTTATACTTATTCAGGGGCACTCGGGTGTATATCGTCTGTTCACTTATGAGCCCTGGAATGCCTAGGCTACCTAAGAGGACTTGCAAATTGATCTGGGTGGCCCATGGCTCGGTAGTGTATTAACATTTGATAAAATAAAACAACCAAATTTTATCTGCCTTCACTGAGAGCAAACAATACTAAGATTTGAGTTCGCATGTCCATGATTCCTTTCGTTGGCTTTGGTCTGTCACTACTGAAGTCAGTTTCTTAATCTCCCTACTGGGTATATAAGCTTTGTACCCTGGTGTCAGACACCAGATACCCTCTAAACACTGAACAAAACTCAATGTCACTCCCAGAGTGAGACAAACCCCAAGCCATAGTCCACATTGTCCAAAGAGCAGAAACAGCCATGGCAGGAACTCAGGACCTGCCCTCACCCTTCCTGGGCAGTCCTGAACCCTGAGCTTGCAGGTGGGAATGGTGTGGCAAGATATGCTCAGGCTAGAGAGTAGGGGTGGGTGTGGAGGATTTGGGAGAAATCTGGAGGAGCTATACTACCAGTGGTTTCTTTCCACTTGCAGATCATCCCTCCACCTCAGAGCTTCCCAGGATCCAGAACGGATTCTCCTGGCACTCTCTCCTTTCACATGCTCAAATACTTGTCCTTAGTTTTTCGCTTCTCTCCTCATTGGGCCTGTCATCTGTAACTGACACTTGGGTCTCCTTCCTGGGGAGACAGGGCTCATGCTCAGGGAACACTGATGGGAGGCCACGGATTGGGTAGAGCCTGCAGAATCCGATTGATGTTTTCTTGTGTATCTTCTAAAACTTTCCATGTTCACGAATAGATTTACATATAACACTCTTCTTATTTATTCACTGTTCATACTGCTCTGACTTCCTGTTTCATTTAGCAAATTAGAGTTATTTTCGTATTAGCACACAGGGACTCACCTTCTCAAAATTATGTTGTACGTTAGGGGTACTTAGGAGATATAGTGCCACATTTCCTTCCTGGGAGGGGTTATCTAGCCTCCTGCTTTAGCTTTCTGTCAATGTACTCATTTCCCCACATATAAGCCAATACTGGTTTATATCAAATTCAGTGATTTTTGCAAAACGAATAGATGTTCCAATTGTCATTTTT
>NW_027404742.1:0-959 GCF_003265705.2 Callorhinus ursinus | reverse complement strand
ACAAGATGATTTGACAGTGGCTAAATCTGTGTACGTGGTAAAAGCCTCACTCCTGAGCATTCGGGAATAACAGACCTAAGATGTGTGTAGGCACAAGTTCTAATTGCGAATTTGATGCATATGTGAAATTTTTTTAAAGATTTATTTATTTATCTATTTATTTATTTATTTATTTATTTATTTATTTATTTGAGAGAGAGATAGCAAGAGAGAGAGCATGAGCAGAGAGAAGACGCAGAGGCAGAGGGAGAAGCAGGCTCCCCACTGAGCAAGAAGACCGATGTGGGACTTGATCCCTTGACCCCAAGATCATGACCTGAGCCGAAGGCAGACGTTTAACCAACTGAGCCACTCAGGGAACCCCAATATAAGAAATCTTATATTTACAAGGAAAAAACGGATACCAATGAATATAATTTTAGTACATTTTAAATGGAAGTGGAAAAAATAGAGATAGTTCTTCTTTAAAGTGTAGAAAACTCATCAAGAAACAGAAATTAGCCTAATGGACTTTTCTGCTGAAACTATATTCTTGGTAAAGAATTGTCAGTGACCTGCGTCTGGCCACTATACTTGGGCCTGTGTACTTCTCTTGGGTAGGTATTCAGATAGTGGAATGGCTGGGTTATATGGCAGGTGTAAGTTTTGACATATGAATGCACCCAGGAAACTAGCACCAAAATCAACATAGTGAACCTGTCCACACTCCAAAGGCTTCCTTGGGGTACTCTGTAATGCCTCCAGCCCCTTTGCTCCCTGGCCATAGCACCTTCTGCTCTGTTTCTCTCACTATGTATCTGTTTGCATTTAAAAAAAATTAATAAATGCAATCATACAGCGAGTGCTCTTTTTTTTTTTTGGTGTAGGTTCTTTCACTCAGCATAAACATTTTGAAGTTTACCCATGTGGCAGTGTGTTCCAGTCCTTGTGGACTGGACAGTCCTTGTGTCTCATCCTTG
>NW_027404741.1:0-2238 GCF_003265705.2 Callorhinus ursinus | reverse complement strand
TTGTTTTCAGTAACTAGTTCTTTCCGAGTTAATGATCAATTTGAAAATCTAATGCCAGAGGATTCTTTTTAAGAAGTAGGTATCTCTTACCTAGACCTTACGTATGAGTGGGTTCGCTGTGGGAGGGAGCCCAGGGAGGGTATGCACTTGAGCCAGCTCTTCTGAGATTTCTTCTCAGGCTGGCCGGGGCCTTCCTTTGTGGGTCTCATGGCTCTGCCCTTCTTCTGAGGAGTGCCACTGGGGAGGCCTGGCATGAGATCATGCCTTCTTGTCTCAGCAACCAGGCCTCTGATGAGCACGACAATGCCAGTGAGTGTGGGAGCGACTTTACCTACTTCTACTTCATCTCCTTCATCTTCCTTTGCTCCTTTCTGGTACGTCCTGTTCACTGTGACCCTGTGTCCACCTGTCTCAATCCATCCCAGACCCCCCCCTCCATCTCTCACTGATCCCTGATACTGATACATGGCATATTACAAGCGGATTCTGTGTCGATGGTCCTGTTTCCCCAGAGACGATGACCTCTAAAAGGACCCACTCTGTCATGAGCTCCTGTGGGCCTTGCCTTTCCTTCTCAGAAAGGGTTTTAAGTTTCCACGGGACAACTGTCCTTTAGTCTTTAGCCTCTGCCATGGTGATGAGTTACAAAGAAGCAGCACTCCAGCTGGTGTGCCTGGGGCAGATGAGCCTCAGGAAACTGGTTGTTGGGGCGGTAAGTGGACTAGGTCCAAGTCAGCAGACACCTCTGGGAAACTTTGAGCAGGGGCATGACACAATCTGGTTGATACTTTAAAACCTCGCTCTGGCATCTGGTCAGGAGAGGCTGAGGAGTGGTCAGGAGATGGTTGGAGATGACAGTGCCTAGAGCAGGGTGGGGATGAAGGGAGTTGAACTGCACTTTAAAGACAGAGCCAACATGACTGATGAGTAAGCACAAGCATGAGAGAAAAAGAGAAAGAAAGCCGCACCTGCCGTTTGCTGGGATGCTGGAGAAACAGGCGCTCGTTCACGCCAGTGAGAATGTGACGAGGTGCAGCAGCTGTGGAAGACAGTATGGTAGCTCCTCAGTAAACTGAAAATAGAATGGCAGTATTATCCAGCAACCCCACTTCTGGGCGTATGCCAGAATTGAAGACAGGGACTTGAATAAATATTTGTACACATACATTCATAGCATTATTATTCACAATGCCCAGGAGGTAAAAGCAACCAAAGTGCCCATCAACAAGAGATTGGTACACAAAATGTGACATGAACATACAAGGGACTATCATTCGGCCTTAACAAGAGAGGCAGTTCTGGCCCATGTTTCAATATGAATGAATCGTGAAGTCATTATGCCAAGTGAAATAAACCAGTGACAAAAGGAAAAATAACTGTATGGTTTCACCTATCTGAGGCCCTCGAGTGAGGTTCACAGACAGAGAGTAGGATGTAGGATGGCGGGTGCCAGGGACTGGGGGAGGGGTGGGAGTTCGGGTTTAATGGGGTCAGTGTTTCAGTTGGGGAGAATGGAAGAATTCTGGAGATGGACAGTGGGGATGATTGCACAACAGTGTCAGTGTGCTTGATGACGCTGCACTGTACACCTAAAAGTGGTTAAATTGGTAAGCTTTTTGCTATGTATGTGTTACCACAATTTAGAAAATGGTATTAAAAAAGAATTAACATAAATCCTATCCGAACTCTTTTTTATTTTTTTAGAGGGGGGAGGGAAAGAGGGAGAGAGAGAATCTCACGCAGACTCCATGCTGATTGCAGAGCCTGACGTGGGACTCCATCTCACGACCCTGAGATCATGACCTGAGCTGAAATCCAGACTCGAACGCTTAACTGACTGAGCCAACCAAGTGCCCCCTATTCAGATTCTTTCCAAAAGTAGAAGAGCAAACACCTCCTAACACATCCTGGGATGCTGCCATTGTCCTAATACCAAAGGCAGGCAAAGATGCCACAAAAAAAGAAAACTACAACTAATGTCCCTGATAAATATATAGTAAGAATCCTGAACAAAATACTAACAGACTAGTTCCAACAACACTGGAACTAATTAAAAGGATTATACACCATGATCAAATGGGATTTATCCCAGGAATGCACGGATGCATTTTCAACATACAAAGATTAACCAATGTGATGAGGAAAAAACCCACATGATTATCTCATTGGTGCGGAAAAGCATTTGACAAAATTCAACACCCTTTCATGACAAAAACACTTAGCAAACTCGGAGTAGAA
>NW_027404740.1:0-2238 GCF_003265705.2 Callorhinus ursinus | reverse complement strand
AAGAACACACACACACACACACACACACACACACACACACACACACACACATGCTACTAATACTAATGAATGAGTTAATCAAAGTGTCAGGGTACAAAATCAACACACAGTAAACAACCAGAAAAGGAAATTAAGGCAATAATTCTATTTCCAGTAGCACCCAAAAGGATAAAATACCTAGGAATAAATAAATACCCATGGAGATGAAAACCTGTACAGTGAAAACTGCAAAATATTGCTAAAATGAGTTAAGACCTAATTAAATGGAAAGACATGCATGTCCTTGGATCAGAAGACTTAATATTGGTAAGGTGGTAATGTCCCCACAAAGTGAGCTCTAGATTCAGTGTGATCCCTGTCAGAGCTCCAGTGGCCTTTCTACAGAATGGAAAAGCTGATCCTCAAATTCATATGGAATGGCAAGGAGCCCCAAATATCAAAAAATCTTGAAATTAAATACCAAGTGAGAGAGCTCGCATTTCCCTATTTCAAAACTTACTATAAGGTACCATGAGTAAAAACAATGTGGCTGAAGAGATACTTTTCCAAATACATACAGGTAACCAACAGGTACATGTAAAGGTGCTTAGCATTACTTATCATCAGGGAAATGCAAATCAAAATCCTAAGAGCCAAGATATGGAAACAACCTAAGTGTTCATCAACAGGTGAATTAGATAAGGAAGATTTGGTGTGTGTGTGTACACACACACACACATTTTTCAGCCACGGGAAAGAAGGAAATTCTTCTGTCATTTGTGACAACACAGATGGATCTTGAGGGCAGTATGCTAGGTGAAAAAGGCCAGACGGGGGGAAGACACATACTACATGTATAACTTATATGTGGAATTTTTTTAGAGATCAAACCGTAAAAACAGAGAGTAAAAGAGTCGTTACCAGGGACTAGAGAGTTGGGGTAATAGGGAGAAGTTGGTAAAAGGGTACACACTTTCAGCTATAATATGAATAATATCTGAGGATGTAAAGTAAACTGTGACTGTAGTTGATAATGCTGTATTGTATAATTGAATTTTTCTGAGAGTAGAACGTAAGTGTTCTACCAAAAAAAAATAGGTGATGGATATGTTAATTAGATGGTAGGAATGATTTCACAATGTTTATGTATGTATATATACCACAATAAGCACTTTAAGTATCTTATAATTATATCAGTTATATATATCTTAATAAGGATGATACTGGGGCAGTATGGTATTGGCATAAGGATAGACCAGTGGAGTGGGATAGAGATTCCAGAAATAAATCCAAATATCTATGGACAATTGATTTTTGACAAGGATGCCAAAGCTGATCAGTATGGAAAGAGTAGTTTTTTAAGACATGGTGAATAGACAACTGGATGTCCACATGCAAAAAAATTAAAATGGACCCCTACCTCATCCCATATACAAAAATGAACCCAGAATTGATGAAAGAGCCAACACTACAAAACTCTTAGAAGAAAACATAGGGGGCAGATCTTCATGATCAGATTTGTCCGAGGATTCTTAGATTCAACACCAAAATCACAAGCAACAAAAGAAAAAAATAAATTAGACTACTCAAAATTAAACACTTTTGTGTGTCAAAGGGGATTATAAAAAATGTGAAAATACAATTTAAGGAATGGGAGAAAATACTAATCCACATACTTTATAAGGGGATAATATCCAAAATACATAAAGAACTCTTAGAACCGTACTACAAAAGACAACCATATAAAAAAATGGGCAAAAAATCAGAATAGACATTTTAGCCAAGAAAATATACAAAGTGGCCAACAAGCAGATGAAGACATTCATCACCTTTGGGCATTAAGTAAACTCAAAACCACATACTTGCTTCACACTCACTAGAATGGCTGTAATGATAATTTTTTGGGGGGGTGGCTGCATACTAACACAACTTGCTAGTTTTTATTGTCTAGGACAACGGTTACAGACCACAAAGACTCGGGAAGACCCATTGCTTGGGCCCAACAAGAGATAATACTCTCCCTCGCAGTTCAGAGTCCTCTGGGCTATAAGGCGACAGACTTTTCTTACGTGGCTCTGGTAGAAGGTCCATGACTGTACTCAGTACAAGAAGAGCCATAGCTTAGCCTACTTATGTAGGGGTGGGTGTATAAGGTGGCCATCCTCATTTCCATTACTTGGGTGCAAACCTGAAGGCCCGGATGTGGATGGCCGAGTTGTTGCGGATGCGGGTCAGCGGCTCTCGTGTATCAGTCTCTGG
>NW_027404739.1:0-2238 GCF_003265705.2 Callorhinus ursinus | reverse complement strand
CTCCCAAAGATGGTTCAGAAAATTGCTGAGACATTTAAAATAGCAGCATGTCCCCACTCCCACCCATCAAGGATTAAATCATATGAGGGTCTAGACTCAGAGTATCCAGTTTACACCAGGATAAATTAAAATCAAAATGCATTATTGCAAACATCTATTTCCTGCTGGGAAAAAATTGTGCTGCCATGTGTCAAGGAGGGAAATTCTAGGAAGACACCTCAAATTTTCCCTATCTATAGGGAATCATAGCTGGACCTCAGGGGCCTGCAGCTCAGGAGCTCTGTTGATTTGGCAAAACGCATTCTCTTTTCCTCTACCCACATCTGGAGCTACATTATAATCCGTCCCTCCTGAGTCCTGTTCTCATGTTTTCTCGTTTTTTTTTAAAAAACAGTTTTAAATAGATGAGTTCTCTCTGTCACCCCCAGCCAAGTCCTTGCAGTTTCTATAATCAGAGAGGTAGAAGATCAAAACAACAGAGGAGATTTTGTTCTGAGGTTGTGCATGCATCCCTGGCAGTTGGGCACGTTTTGCTCAACAGAGATTTAATTGGTACCTTTGCATTCTGAAGATAATGCTACTCCATTATCTGCTATTGTTATAAACATTTAATGATTTTAGAGAAAACCTTTTTTCTTTTTCTTTTTCTTTTTCTTTTCTTTCTTTCTTTCTTTTTTTTTTTAAATGTGCGTCTGCTCAGATTGCCTTATTGTCTCCTCTATCTGGGGAATGTTTACCACTTCCGCTGGAACTGTTGGTTTTCAGCGAGGAAACCAGTTGAGGTCAATATGAGCACGAAGTATTGATCTAAGAGGCAGGGTGATCCATACTGGACCTGCGCCAGCATCCGCCATCTCTGTGTAGTGCGCCCCCAGACCCCGATTCCTCCCCGACGCCGGGCCCCCAGCCTGCATCCCGTAGAGGCCAGCACAGTGGCCGTGTCTGATCCTCCCCGGCCACCCCGGCTCTGCCCAGTGTTCTGGGAGGCCGCCCCATGATGGCTTTCAGCAAGGGGCGAGCCCGCCTCCTCCATCTCTTCTGTCAGATGTTTCTCCTGGGTCCCTCGCTGTGTGCTGTCACAGGTGCCAGGACCCTAAAGCTGAAGAACTCACTGCCGGCCCGCAGAGATCGGCCATGGAAGCAGGGATGAGCACTCTTGGTTGAAGAGTTGCTGGCCATTTCTGTGCACACGACTGAGCTCAGGTCCAGTGGGCAGCTAAGTGCTAGGTGGTGACTGACTCTACAGTGATCACCATCCAGGGAGAGCTCTCTCCTCCATGTTTTCCAGTGCAGGCAGCAGTTTTGGGAGCACAATTGGAAGGGTCTGAGAAAGGAAACTCCACAGATGCACAAGACTTTCCATGACTTCCGAGGGGTTCCTGCCTTCTCAAAGCCTCACCTTGGCCCCCAGGTTCAGAGCTCCTAGTTTCTCAGTTGCTCTGAGGACATGGTCATTCATTCATCTGTCCAATAAATATTGTTTTGGGTGTTTATTAGGTAATAGGCCATAGTGGTACCCAGCTGAATAAAATAGACATAGTTCCTATCCTTTGAGGGCTTCCAGTTTTGGGGGAGTTTCCAGACTATAAGGAAATAAATGAGCAAAGGCAGTTAGGATTGCTGCAGGTGTTATAAGCACATGTTTATAGAGCGCACTGGCATGGGTGTGTGTGATCATCTGCCAGAAAGCTGGCCAGGGAAGGAACTTGTGAAGAGGTGACTTTTAAGCCCTGCAGGCAAAGTGCTGGGGAGCATGTCCTAGGCAGACGTGGGGCATGTGCAAAGGTCCTGAGGTAAGGAGGTACTCAGCATGGTTGAGCACAGAATAGGGGCTGGCATGGTGCAAGCACAGGAACCAAGGGGGATGAGGAGAGAGAAACAGGACTGGAACCCTCAGACCCTGCGGCACAGGGGAGAGTGCAGACTTTTCTTCTAAGATTAGTAGGAAGGTCAGGAAGGATTGGACATGACAGCCCAATTTAGGTTTAAAATTCCTCATTAGCTGTGGTAAAGAAAGTGCGCTAGAAGGAGTAGGAACAGGAGAAGGTGCCTGTCCAAGTGAGAGGTGATAACCTGAAGTCAAGTGGTTGTTGTGGGGACAGGGTCGTCGTGGGGACGGGGTCCTGCTGGGGACAGGGTGCTGGGGACGGGGTCGTCGTGGGGACGGGGTCGTGCTGGGGACGGGGTCATCGTGGGGACGGGGTCGTGGTGGGGACGGGGTCGTCGTGGGGACGGGGT
>NW_027404738.1:0-2239 GCF_003265705.2 Callorhinus ursinus | reverse complement strand
GCCGCTATCCTGCTGAGTCAAGGGGCAGAGCACCCCAACAATGGGGCATCCGGGGAGCCCCCCACCAGAGAAGTGGAAGGGGGTCACGTGTGCCCTGTGAATTGGTAGCGAGGAGATGCCTGTCGGGCTGGCCCCTCCTGTGTGTCTCTTAGAGGATGAGGCTCATGAGGGCACAGCCCCAGACAGCACTCGGTGCCAGAGCCCAGGCCCCTGAGAGGGAGCTGAGCAGTGAGGCCCTGGGACTCCAGCGGACCCAGGAGCGCGCTGGGCATGGCTGCCGGCAAGTGGCCTGGCCCCTGGGAGCTTCTGGAAGCTGGGGCTGGCCACAGCATCGGCAGTCAGAGCTTCCTTCCTCCACAGAGCTCGCCGAGGCCCGCAGGATGGCCTGAGGCCCGTGCAACCCTTTTCCCAGGCCATCGCAAGGGAGGCATTCAGCCCCATGTGCGGGGGGGGGGGTACTAGGGAGGGCCCAGGTCGCCTCAGAGTCGTCCTCCAGTTCCTGGAGAGCAGGGACTGAAATCACCAACCAGACCCTCACTGCCCAGGGTCCGCGGCCAGCGCCAGTGGCCCTGTCCCAACGCTGCCCGCACAGGCGGTCCTCATGCATCCCCCTCTGGCCAGGAGCGCAGCCCCGGGGCGAGGCAGGTGCCGGGCTTGCATGAGGGAGCCCTTGCCGGCAGCATCCTTGGAGGGAAGGGGCCGTGAAGCCACACTCACGACTGGGCCTGGCCTTTCCCCTGGTGACCTGATCCGGGCCTGCGGGTTGTGTGCCTGTCCCCTGTTTCAAGGCAGTGGCCGCCTTCCCCGTGTGAGCCCTTGACTAAGCTGCCAGGTGTGGGGCAGGCCCACGAAAGTAGTCTCAGTGCCTGCTCAAAAAAACCAGACTCAGAGGGCTCACCACACTTGCCTGACGATGGGGGAGCTGCTGTGCGCACGGTGGGGAGCAAGTAGACCACTCACAGGGGGACCAGCCATGTGAGGGCTTTGGACTGAGGGAGGGGCATATGTCGACCTGGATCCAGAAGCTTACCCCCTTGGATTCAAGGCTGGGGCCTAAGCAACCCCCCTCAACTCCCAGGGTCCTCTTTCCCCTTCCCTGTCCCCGGGCTGCACCTGATTCCCGGTCTGGGGGAGTTTAAGATGACCCCTCCTAGGAATACCAGTGGTAGATTGAGGACCTTGTCAGCAAGAGGCCCAGTAGCCTTCAAGGGGGGACCTTCCAGGGGGTGCAGCCAGCTGTGGGGACCAGCGACAGCCCACCCAAAGCAAGAGGGGCAGGTGGCTGGCCCTGCTTCTTCTAGCTGGTCTGTTGGGCAAAGGAAGGAGGGTTGTGCCCAAAGGAGCTCCAGTCCTGGCAGGTGAGGAGGGGACCCACAGGGGGGCGGCCAGGGGAGGGAACCTGCAGGGTTTGCCTGGGAGCTCAGCACGGGGGAGTGTTCCTGGCTCCAGCATGCTGACTGTGTGGCTGCATGGGTTTCCAGCCTCCCAAGCCTCGGGCTCCCGTTTGTAAGATGGGGTGCTGAGGGCCCCCAACTCTGGAAGCGGAAGGGAGAGAGGTCCCGCCGGCGGACTCTCTCAGGACAGGCCAGGAGCGTGGCTGTGGCTTAACACAGCACAGGGCCTGTCCCGGGTGACGAAATTGCACACGTGCACGGCCCCGAGCTCTGGGGTCCTGCTGCTAGCCTCTGGCAGTGACTCTCCTCCCACCCTGTCCCCCGTCCCTGTAGCTACGTGGTCTTCCTGGAGCTGTTCCTGCAGCCGGGGGAGAAGCAGTTCACGGCAGAACACAGGGTCACCTACTATGTCTTCACCGACTGGCCGGCTGCCAGGCCCGAGTGCCGCTCCCCGAGGGCCAGAGAGTGCTGGTTCCAGGTCCCTGGGGCCCTCTGCTGGCAGGATGTGCCCATGCACCGCATGGAGATCAGCAACTTCTCGCATTGGCTCTTCCTTCTCAAGGTGGACTACCTGGTGTCCGTGTAGTGGACATGAAGTTGAGCGACCACGTGGGTGTGGAGAGCCTGTCCCCCCTTTTAGGCACCCTGCACCCCGGTTTCTCCAGGGCGACATGCTAGGACTTCGGCTACGAGCGCGGACGAGGTCCCAGGGGCACACCCCAGGGACCCGGGTGACTTTTACTACGCAGGAGGCTTTTCTGGGGGTTCGGTGCCGGAGGTTCCCCGACTGACCTCAATCTGTCACCAGGCGATGGTGGTCGACTGGGCCAATGGGATCGAGGCCC
>NW_027404737.1:1899-2239 GCF_003265705.2 Callorhinus ursinus | reverse complement strand
CTCTCAGGACTGCCTTTGCTGTATCCCAAAGATTTTGAACAGTTGTGTTTTCATTTTCATTGGTTTCCATGAATTTTTTTAATTCTTCTTTAATTTCCTGGTTGACCCATTCATTCTTTAGTAGGATGCTCTTTAGCCTCCATGTATTTGAGTTCTTTCCGACTTTCCTCTTGTGATTGAGTTCTAGTTTCAAAGCATTGTGGTCTGAAAATAGGCAGGGAATAATCCCAATCTTTTGGTACTGGCTGACACCTGATTTGTGACCTAGGATGTCATCTATTCTGGAGAATCTTCCATGGGCACTAGAGAAGAATGTGTAGTCCGTTGCTTTGGGATGGAA
>NW_027404737.1:0-1799 GCF_003265705.2 Callorhinus ursinus | reverse complement strand
TTGTTTTAAAATCTAATTTGTCTGATATAAGGATTGCTACCCCAGCTTTCTTTTGGTGTCCATTAGCATGGTAAATGGTTTTCCACCCCTTCATTTTCAATCTGGGGGTGTCTTTGGGTCTCAAATGAGTCTCTTGCAGACAGCATATCGATGGATCTTGTTTTTTAATCCAATCTGATAGCCTGTGTCTTTTGATTGGGGCCTTTAGCCCATTTACATTGAGGGTAACTATTGAAAGGTATGAATTGAGTGCCATTGTATTGCCTGTAAGGTGACTGTGACTGTATATTGTCTGGGTTCCTTTCTGGTCTATGCTGCTTTTAGGCTCTGTCTTTGCTTAGAGGACCCCTTTCAATATTTCTTGGAGGGCTGGTTTTGTGTTTGCAAATTCCTTTAGTTTTTGTTTGTCCTGGAAGCTTTTTATCTCTCCTTCTATTTTCAATGACAGCCTAGCTGGATATAGTATTCTTGGCTGCATATTTTTCTCGTTTAGTGCTCTGAAGATATCATGCCAGTCTTTTCTGGCCTGCCAGGTCTCTCTGGATAGGTCTGTTCCCAATCTAATATTTCTACCATTATAGGTTATGTATCTCTTCTCCCAAGCTGCTTTCAAGATTTTCTCTTTGTCTCTGAGACTCGTTAGTTTTACTATTAGATGTCGGGGTGTTGACCTGTTTTTTTTGATTTTGAGAGGGGTTCTCTGTGCCTCCTGGATTTTGAATCCTGTTTCCTTCCCCACATTAGGGAAGTTCTCTGCTATAAGTTGCTCCAATATACCTTCTGCCCCTCTCTCTCTTTCTTCTTCTTCTGGGATCCCAATTATTCTGGTGTTGTTTTGTCTTATGGTATTGCTTATCTCTCGAATTCTGCCCTCGTGATCCAGTAGTTGTTTCTGTCTCTTTTTCTCAGCTTCTTTATTTTCCATCATTTGATCTTCTATATCGCTGATTCTCTCTTCTGCCTCGTTTATCCTAGCAGTTATTGCCCCCATTTTTGATTGCACCTCATTGATAGCCTTTTTTATTTTGATTTGGTTAGATTTTAGTTCTTTTATTTCCCCAGGAATGGTGTCTCTAATAACTTCCATGCTTTTTTGAAGCCCAGCTAGTATCTTTAAAATCATGATTCTGAACTCTAGGTCCGACATCATACTCATGTCCGTATTGAGTGGGTCCCTGGCAGACGGTACTACCTCTTGTTCTTTTTGCTGAGGTGATTTCTTTCGTCTTGTCATTTTGTTCAGAAGGGAATAGATGAATGCGAGAAGAAAATGCTTACAGGTTAACAACATCCCCAGAAAACATACTCTAAACAAATCAGAAAAGACCTGAAACAAGGGGAAAAGAAAGGGAAAAAATGAGAAAAAAAAAGAAAAAGAAAAAGAAATAGTTAAAAACAAACAAAAACAGAACAAAACAAAATAAAACAGAATATGATTAAATATGATCAGGCTAGTGCATAGATTAGTGCCACACACTAGATTTTGGGTGTATTTAGAAGATAGTGCCTCCTAAAATTGTAAAGGAAGAAAGACTTATACATGTACAAAATAAGGGTTGTTACAATGAAGGGATGGAAGATGACTGTAAAGATGAAAATTATAAAAGATTTTATAAAAGGAATTGATAAGTTGTTTGAAAAAAGAAAGAATAAGAATTAAAAAATAAAGGGGGGAAAGAATGTGATCAGGCAGGAGACTAGAACAAAGCCATACACTAGTGATTTAGGGTATTTTTTGATCTGTTAGAAGAAACTGTATCTCAAAATTTTAAAGAGTGAACAACTTATATATATATATG
>NW_027404736.1:0-2239 GCF_003265705.2 Callorhinus ursinus | reverse complement strand
TGCACTCTCTCTCCAATAAATAAATAAATCTTTTATAAGCATAACAACTGAGCCAAAGTTATAAAAAAAATGCACTGAATTAAAAAATGGCAAAAACCATATTAAAAGTCAAACAATAAACTGCAGTGTAAGTGACATATATGGGTTACTATGCAAATTTTTTTCATTGTACATAACTTTATACTTAAAAGTTAGAAAGACAGTATGAAGAATTCCAGTATGCTCTTCACACAGATTCTTCAAATGGCAACATTTTCCCATATTTGCTTTAGCCTTATTTCTTCCAGTGGAAAGATGAATATATATATTATGCATACACACATCATTTGAGAATAAATTGCAGAGATGATGTTCCTTAATCTATATTTCATTGTGTATTTCCTAACAAGGACATTTACCCACATATTCATAATACAATTAGAAAATAAGAAAATTAACATTGATACAAAAGTATTAATTTACATAATTATTTAAATTTTAATAATTATCCCACTAATTTTATTTATAGGAAAGAAAATCCCAGGCTATGAGTTGCATTTAGTTCTCATACTTCCATTTTCTTTAATCTAGAATCTTTCTTTAATGATATTTTATCTTTAGTTGACCTTGAGCTTTTAATGGGTACAGGCAAGTTATTTTCTAAAATGTCCCTTAACTTGAATTTGTCTGAGATTTCCTTACCATTGAATACACTTCATTCATTTTTGCTAAAAATACCCCAGAAGTGGTGCTGTGATCTTCTCATGGCCTCAAATCAGAAGGAAGAGAATGTCAATTTGTTCCAATACTGATGATGTCAATCCTTTGATCAAATTTGTGTCGGCCATATTTCTCCCATATAAAAATTACTATTTTTGGGCGCCTGGGTGGCTCAGTCATTAAGCATCTGCCTTCGGCTCAGGTCATGATCCCAGGGTCCTGGGATCGAGTCCCGAATCGGCCTCCCTGCTCAGCGGGAAGCCTGCTTCTCCCTCTCCCACTCCCCCTGCTTGTGTTCCTGCTCTCGCTATCTCTCTCTTTAAAAAAAAAAAAACAAAAAAATACTATTTTTATAATAAATAAGTATCTATGTATAGATACTTTGAGAATATGTAAGTATCCTGTTACTAATCAAACTTTCCCCCACTAGTTTTACCACCTGCTATTGTGTTTTGCCTAAAACAGCTATTACTAGGGTGGTCACCAGGTTTTCATTCCCTAATTCTGCCATTCTTTCTATAAATATTAGCTGGATTCCACTGTAAAAAAAATAAAAAAGCCCTCCACCATTTACTCATATAAGTATGGACACAGATTCTTACTTTATTTAAAGGTAATAATCAATTAATATTATTTATTTTGATGTGCAAATTGTCCCAGAATGATCCATTTATCCAATGGGAGTCCTATAAATCTACCTCTGATGTGTGTGTGTGTGTGTGTGTGTGTGTGTGTGTGTGTGTGTTGTCATGATCCTTTATTTCTTAAGCATTCCCCTTCCTTTCTGGCACAGAGAGATGTGGTATATCCATCTTATATTTTCACTGTCCTAGCCTTGGCACCAGCCATTTCTCCAAAAAATTTTGTTGGATTATGGGCACTAAGTTTACTAATTGCTACTATGGTATCATTCTTCTAATCCTTCTCAGATAATAGAACTAAGATGATAGATAGATAGATGATAGATAATATATTTAGGCACATAGTTTATATAAATATAGAGTTATATTTATATATATACATCTATATACCTTTATTTATCTATAGTGAAAGTAGATGTAGTTATGTACATATACAATTATCAATTTACATAACTATATCTATATATGATTATGTCTGTATGTCTAGATATATTTAACCTTATATAAAATTATATCTGTATCTATTTACCCATCCATCTATATAAAACCATGAATTCCTATCAGTGTCTTCAACTTTGATGCAACATCAAGGGATTCGTTTCACATGTTACCATTTCTGACAGTGAGAAACCTGGCTCCCATTACCCACAATACATTTACATATTTGTTCAGTCCTAGAATGTACAAAAGTCACTTCAAAATAGCTAACCTATATCTCTGTAAGAAAAAAAAAGAAAGAAATTAGTCAGTAGTTAATACTATTTTTTGTTTATTTAAGGCTGAGGGTGTAGAGTCAACATACTTTGTGTGAATGTTACTTGAGTTAGATCTTGTTTCTCCACTCAGTGTGGCAATGCTATTCATTTTAAATATGGCTTAAGTACATTTGTTTCTATTTC
>NW_027404735.1:0-2241 GCF_003265705.2 Callorhinus ursinus | reverse complement strand
GTTCTTCCAATCCATGAGCATGGAACGTTTTTCCATTTCTTTGTGTCATCTTCAATTTCTTTCATGAGGATTTTATAGTTTTCTGAGTACAGATCCTTTGCCTCTTTGGTTAAATTTATTCCTAGGTATCTTATGGTTTTGGGTGCAATTGTGAATGGGATCGACTCCTTGATTTGTCTCTCTTCTGTCTTGTTGTTGGTGTATAGGAATGCCACTGATTTCTGTGCATTGATTTTATAGCCTGCTACTTGACTGAATTCCTGTATGAGTTCTAGCAGTTTTGGGGTGGAGTCTTTTGGGTTTTCCACATACAGTATCATATCATCTGCAAAGAGTGAGAGTTTGACTTCCTCTCTGCCGATTTGGATGCCTTTGATTTCTCTTTGTTGTCTGATTGCTGTGGCTAGGACTTCTAATACTATGTTGAATAGCAGTGGTGAGAGTGGACATCCCTGCTGCATTCCTGACCTTAGGGGAAAAGCTCTCAGCTTTTCCCCATTGAGAATGATATTCGCTGTAGGTTTTTCGTAGATGGCTTTATGATATTGAGGTATGTACCCTCTATCCCTATACTCTGAAGAGTTTTGATCAAGAAAGGATGCTGTACTTTGTCAAATGCTTTCTCTGCATCTATTGAGAGGATCATATGATTCTTGTTCTTTCTTTTCTTAATGTATTGTATCATGTTGATTGATTTGTGGATGTTGAACCAGCCTCGCAGCCCAGGGATAAAGCCCACTTGGTCGTGGTGAATAATCCTTTTAATGTACTGTTGGATCCTATTGGCTAGTATTTTGGTGAGAATTTTTGCATCCATGTTCATCAAGGATATTGGTCTGTAATTCTCCTTTTGGATGGGGTCTTTGTCTGGTTTTGGGATCAAGGTAATGCTGGCCTCATAAAATGAGTTCAGAAGTTTTGCTTCCATTTCTATTTTTTGGAACAGTTTCAGGAGAATAGGTATTAATTCTTCTTTAAATGTCTGATAGAATTCCCCTGGGAAGCCATCTGGCCCTGGGCTTTTGTTTCTTGGGAGATTTTTGATGACTGCTTCAATTTCCTTAGTGGTTATAGGTCTGTTCAGGTTTTCTATTTCTTCCTGGTTCAATTTTGGTAGCTGATACATCTCTGGGAATGCACCCATTTCTTCCAGGTTATCTAATTTGCTGGCATATAGCTGCTCATATGTTCTTATAATTGTTTGTATTTCTTTGGTGTTGGTTGTGATCTCTCCTCTCTCATTCATGATTTTGTTGATTTGGGTCATTTCTCTATTCTTTTTGATCAGTCTGGCCAGGGGTTTATCAATCTTGTTAATTCTTTCAAAGACCCAGCTCCTAGTTTCGTTGATCTGTTCTACTGTTCTTTTGGTTTCTAGTTCATTGATTTCTGCTCTGATCTTTATGATTTCTCTTCTCCTGCTGGGTTTAGGCTTTATTTGCTGTTTTTTCTCTAGCTCCTTTACATGTAGGGTTAGGTTGTGTATTTGAGACCTTTCTTGTTTCTTGAGAAAGGCTTGTATTGCTATATATTTTCTCTTAAGATTTGCCTTTGCTGCATCCCAAAGATTTTGAACAGTTTTGTTTTCATTTTCATTGGTTTCCATGAATTTTTTTTATTTCTTCTTTAATTTCCTGGTTGACCCATTTATTCTTCAGTAGGATGCTCTTTAGCCTCCATGTATTTGAGTTCTTTCCGACTTTCCTCTTGTGATTGAGTTCTAGTTTCAAAGCATTGTGGTCTGAAAATATGCAGGGAACGATCCCAATCTTTTGGTACCGGTTGAGACCTGATTTGTGACCTAGGATGTGATCAATTCTGGAGAATGTTCCATGGGCACTAGAGAAGAATGTGTGTTCTGTTGCTTTGGGATGGAATGTTCTGAATATGTCTGTGAAGTCCATTTGGTCCAGTGTGTCATTTAAAGTCTTTATTTCCTTGTTGATCTTTTGCTTAGATGATCTGTCCATTTCAGTCAGGGGGGTGTTAAAGTCCCCCACTATTATTGCATTGTTGTCAATGTGTTTCTTTGCTTTTGTTCTTAATTGCCTTATATAATTGGCTGCTCCCATGTTCAGGGCATAGATATTTACAATTGTTAGATCTTCTCGTTGGATAGACCCTTTAAGTAGGATATAGTGTCCTTCCTCATCTCTTATTACAGTCTTTGTTTTAAAATCTAGTTTGTCTGATATAAGGATTGCCACCCCAGCTTTCTTTTGGTGTCCATTAGCATGGTAA
>NW_027404734.1:0-2241 GCF_003265705.2 Callorhinus ursinus | reverse complement strand
CCAGCGCTAGGGGAATACTGCACATAGAATTCATGGCTTTTTTTTTTACCATGATTTATTGGTTCATCAAAGTTAATTTTTGTTGACTGTTTTTTTTATTTTCTTTTTCTTTTACCCTTTTTCAACAAAAATCTTATCAATCTCTTTTTAAAAAAAAACACCTTTTTTATTTTTCATTTTTAGAGTTTTATTTTATCCCTTCATAATAGTTGCCCTTATTTTTGGCATATATATATAAGTTGTTCTCTCTTTAAAATTTTGAGATACAGTTTCTTCTAACAGATCAAAATATACCCTAAATAACTAGTGTATGGCTTTGTTCTAGTCTCCTGGCTTATCACATTCTTTCCCTTTTCCCTTTTTTTTTAAATCTTCTTTCTTTATTCAAACAACTTCTTATGTTATCAAGTCCTTTTATAAAATCTTTTCTAATTTTCATCTTTACAGTCATCTTCCATCCCTTCATTGTAGCAACCCTTATGTTGTACATATATGTCTTTCTTCCTTTAAAATTTTAGGAGGCACTTTTTTCTAACAGACCAAAATATGCCCAAAATCTAGTGTGTGGCACTGATCTATGCACTAGCCTGATCATATTTGATCATATTCTGCTTTTTTTTGTATTGTTCTGTTTTTGTTTTTATCTTTTATTTCTTTTTTTTTTCTCTTTCTTTTTTCTTTCCTTCCCTTTCTTTTCCCCTGGTTTCAGGTCTTTTCTGATTTGTATCCAGTATATTTGCTGGGGAGGTTGTAAACCTGTTAGCATTTTGTTCTCTCATTCATCTATTCTCCTCTGGACAAAATGACAAGACGAAAAAAATCACCTCAGCAAAAAGAACAAGAGGTAGTACCGTCAGCCAGGGACCTACTCGATACGGACATTAGTAGGATGTCGGACCTAGAGTTCAGAATCATGACTTTAAAGATACTAGCTGGGCTTGAAAAAAGCGTGGAAGTTATTAGAGAAACCCTTCCTGGAGAAATAAAAGAACTAAAATCTAACCAAGTCAAAATCAAAAAGGCTATTGATGAGGTGCAATAAAAAATGAGGGCACTAAATGCTAGGATAAATGAGGCAGAAGAGAATCAGTGATATAGAAGACCAAATGATGGAAAATAAAGAGGCTGAGAAAAAGAGAAACAACTACAGGATCACGAGGGCAGAATTCGAGAGAGAAGTGATATAAGATGAAACAACATTTGAATAATTGGGATCCCAGAAGAAGAAGAGAGAAAGAGAGGGGCAGAAGGTATATTGGAGCAAATAATTGCAGAGAACTTCCCTAATGTGAGGAAGGAAACAGGCATCAAAATCCAGGAGACACAGAGAACCCCTCTCAAAATCAATAATAATAGGTCAACACCCCGACATCCAATAGCAAAACTTACGAGTCTCAGAGACAAAGAGAAAATCCTGAAAGCAGCTTGGGAGAAGAGATATGTAACCTATAATGGTAGAAACATGATATTGGCAACAGACCTATCCACAGAGACCTGGCAGGCCAGAAAGGACTGGCAAGATATCTTCAGAGAACTAAACGAGAAAAATATGCGGCCAAGAATACTATGTCCAGCTAGGCTGTCATTGAAAATAGAAGGAGAGATAAAAAGCATCAGGAACAAACAAAAACTAAAGGAATTTGCAAACACGAAACCAGCCCTCCAAGAAATATTGAAAGGGGTCCTCTAAGCAAAGAGAGAGCCTAAAAGCAACAAAGATCAGAAAGAACACAGACAATATACAGTTAACAGTCACCTTAAAGGCAATACAATGGCACTAAATTCATACCTTTCAATAGTTACCCTGAATGTAAATGGGCTAAATGCCCCAATCAAAAGACACAGGCTATCAGATTGGATTAAAAACAAGACCCATCCATATGCTGTCTGCAAGAGACTCATTTTAGACCCAAAGACACCCCCAGATTGAAAGTGAGGGGGTGGAAAACCATTTACCATGTAAATGGACACCAAAAGAAAGCTGGGATGGCAATCCTTATATCAGACAAACTAGATTTTAAAACAAAGACTGTAATAAGAGATGAGGAAGGACACTATATCCTACTTAAAGGGTCTATCCAACAGGAAGATCTAACAATTGTAAATATCTATGCCCCTAACATGGGAGCAGCCAATTATATAAAGCAATTAATAACAAAAGCAAAGAAACACATTGACAACAATACAATAATATTGGGGGACTTTAACACCCCCCTGACTGAAATGGACAGATCATCTAAG
>NW_027404733.1:0-2242 GCF_003265705.2 Callorhinus ursinus | reverse complement strand
CCAGCAGCTTTGAGTCACCGGGTGGCTCAGTCAGTTAAGTAACGATGTCTTGCTTTGGATCAAGTCATGATCCATGGTCCTGAGGATGAGCCCCTCTTCAGGCTCTGGACTCACTGCGCAGCTGCCTTGGCGTTTTCTCTCTCTCCCTCCCCCTCTTCCCTTCCCCCCACACCTGTGCCCTCTCTCTTTCAATGGGAGACACCCGTGAAGTGCCACGTTTACTCACATTTGGGTTTGGGGAACTGGGACACCGGAGCAAGAGCAGCCAGAACAACAGCCTCTGAACCTTCATGTCTTGGTCAAGGGGCGCTGGGGTGACGGGGAGGAGGTGGAGATGGGGGTGGAGTGGAGGGAGGGGTGGGTGGGTAGGGAGGGGTGGGAAGGGGACAGGGTTTTAAGGAGGGATGGGAGCAGGGTAGAAATAGAGGGTGGGATTGGGGAAGGCGTTTGTCAGGAGAAGAAGGGGTCAAGGACAGTGTCAGGGTCAGATTAGGTACTCGAGGGGAGGTTCAGAAAGGGGAGTAGGTCAGCAGGTGAGTAAATCACTAGGTCAGGAAATCACTAGGTCAGCACAAAACAGTAGCAGGTTAAGGGATTGGAGGAGGATCCACCGATCTCCAAGCCTTCCCCTGGTTGAAGCATTCCTTAGCAACCCAGAGGCTTTATACTCTCTCAACCAATCAGCTGCCTTTGCCCCTGGTAGATCATAATGGACACCCCGCGTGACCTCATATTTAAATAGCCTCTTCCCACCTGCTGCCCCACCACCGTGCCATCCCAATAACAGGTCCTCTCTGGAACTGTGGCCGTCCTTCTTGTTTCTGCTCCCTCCCAACCCAAGTGCCTGTTCCCCTCTTCTGGGCACGCTCTCCTTGCTTCCAGAACTCCTGTCCTACAGCCACTGGCTGAATAACATAGAAAGCAAAGCAGGACAGAACTGCAACAACGAGCAAATACACAAGCAGAGTGGGAGGTTTCAACCCTCTCTCACTGACTCAAAGCAGACGGAATACCCATAACATGTAGACCTTGATAGCAAATCATCTGAATCCCACAGCTATATCCGTAGGTCTGTCCACAACCATATGCCACAGTGGAGGACACATTAACGTTAGTCATATAGGATACACTTACAAAAATGCACCCGATTTATTTTGGCCAAAGGGAAATTTCAGCATGTTTCAGAGGCATGAAATCACACAGAGCATGTTGTGGTAATATAATGGGCTAGAAATCATGGATAAAAACTAACTAGAAATTCCCATGTGTTTAGAAATTGAGAAGTACCTCGGGCCACCTGGGTGGTTCAGTCCTTAAGCGTCTGCCTTTGGCTCGGGTCATGATCCCAGGGTGGTGGGATCGAGCCCCACATCGGGCTCCCCGCTCTGCAGAAAGCCTGCTTTTCCCTCTCCCACTCCCCCTGCTTGTGTTCCCGCTCTCGCTGTGTTTCTCTCTGTCAAATAAATATATCTTAAAAACAATTGATTTTTGAAGTACCTCTAAAATGAAATAGGAGTAAAGAAATCCAAAAGAAAATGCGCTATATTGGAACTGAATGATATGAGCATGATAAAATTGTAATCAAAAATGTCTTTGGCTGGGAATATCCTGGAATCTTGGTGTGAGAAGACTGCATGGTCTGAAAATCAAACCTAATAGACCGAGACGTACAAATCTTACCTGGTTGAGGATAAAGCAAACCCATCCTGACTTAGTCCTGCTGTCATTTCTTACCCATGCCCCCAGACTCCTCCTCTGCCCCTGCACAGTCCCCCAGATGGGCTGGCACCATGCGGTGGCCCCAGTAGGCTCCACGAAGGCATGTCAGAGTGTCCCCTGACCCGGGAAGTTTGATACAGCCCTCTGACGTGCTCTGACCAGTGAGGTGTGAGTGAGAGTGAGGCGTGCCATCTCGAACAGAACACTTAGCACAACTGGGTCTGGCACCCCCTCTGTCCATCTCCTCTAGCACCTGGCTGTTACCAATGGTGGGTGCTCTTTTATCCTGCTCCCAGAAAGACCATGCGGACATGTGGCAGGAGCAAACTAAGATACTTCCCTAGTAGGAGCCACTAAGACGAGGGGCGTCTAGTTACTCACAGTAACATTAGCCCATCCTAACTGGCATGCATCCTCCAGTCTACTCTCTAGCAGGCAGCAGAGCCTTACGTGCGAAGCATGGACTCTGTCCTCAGATACACGTGGGTTTGAGTTCAGCTCTGCCCTTTTCTTCACTCCAACC
>NW_027404732.1:0-2242 GCF_003265705.2 Callorhinus ursinus | reverse complement strand
ACTCCTTGATTTGTCTCTCTTCTGTCTTGTTGTTGGTGTACAGGAATACAAGTGGTTTCTGTGCATTGATTTTATAGCCTGCTACTTGACTGAATTCCTGTATGAGTTCCAGCAGTTTTGGGGGGGGGAGTCTTTTGGGTTTTCCACATAAAGTATCATATCTTCTGCAAAGCGAGAGAGTTTGACTTCCTCTTTGCCGATTTGGATGCCTTTGTTTTCTTTTTGTTGTCTGATTGCTGTGGCTAGGACTTCTAATACTATGTTGAATAGCAGTGGTGAGAGTGAGCATCCCTGCCACGTTCCTGACCGTAGGGCAAAAGCTCTCAGCTTTTCCCCATTGAGAATGATATTCGCTGTAGGTTTTCCGTCGATGGCTTTTATGATTTTGAGTTGTCTACCCTCTATGCCTATACTCTGAAGAGTTTTGACCAAGAAAGGATGCTGTCCTTTGTCAAATGCTTTTTCTGCATCTATTGAGAGGATCCTATGATTCTTGTTCTTTCTTTTGTTAACGTATTGTATCACGTTGATTGATTTGCGGATGTTGAACCATCCTTGCAGCCCAGGGATAAATCCCACTTTGTCGTGGTGTATAATCCTTTTAATGTACTGTTGGTTCCTGTTGACTAGTATTTTGGTGAGAATTATTGCATCCATGTTCATCAAGGATATTGATCTGTAATTCTCCTTTTTGACGGCGTCTTTGTCTGGTTTGGGGATCAAGGTAATGGTGGCCTCATAAAATGAGTTTGGAAGTTTTCCTTCCATTTCTATTTTTTGGAAGAGTTTCAGGAGAATAGGTATTATTTCTTCTTGAAATGTCTGTTAGACTTCCCCTGGGAAGCCATCTGGCCCTGGGCTTTGGTTTCTTGGGAGATTTTTGATGACTGCTTCAATTTCCTTAGTGGTTATAGGTCTGTTCAGGTTTTCCATTTCTTCCTGGTTCAGTTTCGGTAGTTGATACATCTCTAGGAATGCACCCGTTTCTTCCAGGTTATCTAATTTGCTGGCATAAAGTTGCTCCTAATATGTTCTTATAATTGTTTGTATTTCTTTGGTGTTGTTTGTGATCTCTCCTCTTTCATTCATGATTTTGTTGATTTGGATCATTTCTCTTTTTGATCAGTCTGGTCAGGGGTTTATCCATCTTGTTAATTCTTTCAAAGAACCAGCTCCTAGTTTCATTGATTTGTTCTAATATTCTTTTGGTTTCTACTTCATTGATTTCACCTCTGATCTTTATTATTTCTCTTCTCCTGCTGGGTTTAGGCTTTATTTCCTGTTCTTTCTCCATCTCCTTTAGGTGTAGGGTTAGATTGTATATTTGAGACCTTTCTTGTTTCTTGAGAAAGGCTTGTATATCTTTTTTCGTTTTAATATTTTATTGTTATTTTAATCACCATACATTACATAATTTGTTTTGTTGTACTGTTCCATGTTCATTGTTTGTTCATAACACCCATTGCTCCATGCAGAATGTGCCCTCCTCAATACCCATCCCCAGGCTAACCCATTCCCCCACCACCCTCCCCTCCAGAAACCTCAGTTTGTTTTTCAGAGTCCATCATCTATCCTGGCTTGTCTCTCCCTCTGACTTACTCCCCTTCATTCTTCCTCTCCTGCTATCTTCTTCTTTTTCTTTTTTCTTAAAATAGGTTGCGTTATTGGTTTCAGAGGTACAGATCTGTGATTCAACAGTCTTACACAATTCACAGCGCTCACAGTAGCACATACCTTCCCCAATGTCTATCACCCAGCCACCCTATCCCTCCCACCCCCGACCACTCCAGCAACCCTCAGTTTGTTCCTGAGATTAAGAATTCCTCCTATCAGTGAGGTCATATGATACATTTCTTTCTCTGATTGACTTATTTCCCTCAGCATAACACCCTCCAGTTCCATCCGTGTCGTTGGAAATGGCAAGTTCTCCTTCCTTTTGATGGCTGCATAAAATTCCATTGTGCATATATACCACATCTTATTTATCCATTCATCTGTCGATGGACATCTTGGCTCTTTCCACATTTTGGCTATTGTGGACATTGCTGCTCTAAACATTGGTTTGCACGTACCCCTTCGGGTCCCTACATTTGTATCTTTGGGGTAAATACCCAGTAGTGCAATTGCTGGATCGAATGGTAGCTCTAATTTCAACTGTTTGAGGAACCTCCAGACTGTTTTCTAGAGGGGTTGCACCAGCTTGCATTCCCATCAACAGTGTAGGAGGGTTCCCCTTTCTCCA
>NW_027404731.1:0-2243 GCF_003265705.2 Callorhinus ursinus | reverse complement strand
AGCCATCTGGCCCTGGGCTTTTATTTGTTGGGAGATTTTGGATGACTGCTTCAATTTCTTTTGTTGCTATAGGTCTGTTCAGGTTTTCTCTTTCTTCGTGGTTCAGTTTTCGTAGTTGATACATCTCTAGGAATACACCCATTTCTTCCAGGTTATCTAATTTGCTGGCATAGAGTTGCTCATAAGATGTTCTTAAATTGTTGGTAGTTCCTTGGTGTTGGTTGTGATCTCTCCTCTTTCATTCATGATTTTGTTGATTTGGGTCCTTTCTCTTTTCTTTTTGATAAGTCTGGCCAGGGGTTTGTCAATCTTGTTAATTCTTTCCAAGAATCAGCTTCTAGTTTCGTTGATCTGTTCTATGGTTCTTTTGGTTTCTATTTCCTTGATTTCTGCTCTGATCTTTATTATTTCTCTTCTCCTGCTGGGTTTAGGCTTTATTTGCTGTTCTTTCTCCAGCTCCTTTAGGTGTAGGGTTACGTTGTGTATTTGAGACCTTTCTTGTTTCTTGAGAAAGGCTTGTATTGCTATATACTTTCCTCTCAGGACTGCCTTTTCTGTATCCAGAAGATTTTGAACAGTTGCGTTTTCATTTTCATTGGTTTCCATGAATTTTTTAAATTCTTCTTTAATTTCCTGGTTGAACCATTCATTCTTTAGTGGGATGCTCTTTAGCTTCCACGTATTTGATTTCTTTCCGACTTTCCTCTTGAGATTGAGTTCTAGTTTCAAAGCATTGTGGTCTGAATATATGCAGGGAATGATCCCAAACTTTTGATGTTGTTTGAGACCTGATTTTTGACCTAGGATGTGATCAGTTCTGGAGAATGTTCCATGGGCACTAGAGAAGAATGTGTATTGCGTTGTTTTGTGATGGAATGTTCTGAATATGTCTGTGAAGTCCATTTGGTCCAGGGTGTCATTTCAAGTCTTTATTTTCTTATTGATCTCTTGCTTAGATGATCTCTGCATTTCAGTCAGGGGGGTCTTCAAGTACCCCACTATGATTGTATTGTTGTCAATGTGTTTCTTCGCTTTTGTTATTAATTACCTTATATAATTGGCTGCTCCCCGGTTAGGGGCATAAATATTTACATTTGTTAGATCTCCCTGTTGGATAGACCCTTTACGGAGGATATAGTGTCCTTCCTCATCTCTTATTACAGTCTTTGTTTTAAAATCTAATTTGTCTGAACTAAGGATTGCCACCCCAGCTTACTTTTGGTGTCCATTAGCATGGCAAATGGTTTTCCACCCCCTCAATTTCAATCTGCGGGTGTCTTTGGGTCTAAAATGAGTCTCTCGCAAACAACATACTGATGGGTCTTGTTTTTTTTTAATTGTTTCTACTGTTATGTTAATCACCATATATGATATCTTTAGTTATTGATGTAGTGTTCCATGTTTCATTTTTTGTTCATAACACCCAGTGCTCCATGCAGAATCTGCCCTCTTTAATACCCATCACCAGGCTAACCTATCCCCCTAACCTCCTCCCCTCTAAAACCCTCAGTTTGTTTTTCAGAGTCCATCTTCTCTCATGGTTCGTCTCCCCCTCTCTATTACTCCCATTCATTCTGCCTCTCCTGTTATCCTCCCCTTTTTTTTTTAAATTTTTTATTGTTATGTTAATCACCATATATTACATAATTTGCTTGGTGTACTGTTCCATGATTCATTGTTTGTTCATAACACCCAGTGCTCCATGCAGAATGTGCCCTCTTTAATTCCCTTCACCAGGCTAACCCATCATCCTATCACTCCTCCCCTCTAGAAACCTCAGTTTGTTTATCAGAGTCCATCATCTCTCCTGGTTCGTCTCCCCCTCTGACTTCCTCCCCTTCATTCTTCCTCTCCTGCTATCTTCTTCTTTTTCTTTTTTCTTAAAATATGTTGCGTTATTTGTTTCAGAAGTCCAGATCTGTGATTCCACAGTCTTGCACAATTCACAACGCTCACAGTAGCACATACCCTCCCCAATGTCTATCATCCTGCCAGCCCATCCGTCCCACCCCCAACCGCTCCAGTAGTACTCAGTTTGTTTCCTGAGATGAAGAATTCCGCATATCAGTGAGGTCTGCTGTGGACATTGCTTCTATAAACATAGGGGTGCACGTACCCTTTCGGGTCCCTACATTTGTATCTTTGGGTTAAATACCCAGTAGTGCCATTGCTGGGTCGAATGGTAGCTCTATTTTCAACTGAGGAACCTCCATACGGTTTTCCAGAGTGGTTGCACCAGCTTG
>NW_027404730.1:0-2243 GCF_003265705.2 Callorhinus ursinus | reverse complement strand
GTGGTTCCCAAATGTCTTTGCTGGAGGCAGAATTGCCCCACTCTTGCCGGTCTGGGCTATGTAATCTGCTCGGGTTTGCTCTCGGGATCTTTTGTTCCCTGCAAGCTTTCTGTACAGATTTAGGAGGAGAATGAAAATGGCGGCCTCCCAATCTCCACCCTGGAGGAGCCAAGAACTCGGGGCCCCACTCTTCAGTGCACCCCCAGAGTAAAGCAGTCAGTCACTCCCATCTCCCCAGTCTCCGGCCACAATCCATGCTCACCCAGCCTGTGACCAAGCATTTCTATCTCTGGCACCTGGCCCTGTGTGGAGTCTCCAAACCCAACAGATCCCTGCGGTGCACTCCCGCGCTGCTCCCCCTGGGGGAGGAAGGGGAATCTCCTCGGATCTGCCGCTTGTTGGGTCCCTCCTGGGAGAGCAGTGGCCTGACTGTGCCGCGGATCACGATGTATGGCAACCCCGAGCTGAGAGCCCGCTCCTCGGCTCCGTGTCTGCAGCCAGCTTCCCTCTCCAATACCTGGGAGCTCTGCCGTACTCAGGTACCCCCGGTCTTTCTGTGACCCAGAGGGTCCTGAGACCACACTGTCCCATGAGGGTTCCACCCCCTGTTTAGCCACTGAAGCGATGTCCCTCAGCAGAGCCGACTTCTAAAAGTTCCGATTTTGTGTTCCGCTGCTCTATCACTTGCCAGAAGCGGCCGACGGGGGGCCCCCTCCCCCGCCATCTATATTCCTGAATACTGCCTCGATTCACTTCTCCGCACGTCCTACCTTCCAGAAAGTGGTCGCTTTTCTGTTCGGAGATTTGTTCCTATTCTTTTCTTCGATCCCCTGTTGAGTTCATAGGTGTTCAGAATGGTTTGATCCCTATCTAGCTGAATTCCTGAGACCAGACGAAATCCATGTCTCCTACTCCACCACCATCTTGTTGATAATAATTTCTAATAATTGTTTCTATTTCCTTGGTATTAGTCGTGATCTCTCCCCTTTCATTCATAGTTTTACTAATTTGGTCCTTTCTCTTTTCTTTTGGATAGGTCTGGCCAGTGGCTTATCAATCTTATTAATTCTTTCAAAGAACCGACTTCTAGTTTTATTGATCTGATCTACTGTGTTTCTGGTTTCCAATTCATTGATCTCTGCTCTAATCTTAATTATTTCTCTTCTAATGCGTGGCTTAGGCATCATTTATTGCTTTTTCTCTAATTCTTTAAGGTGTAAAGTTAGTTGGTGAATTTGGGATTTTTCTATTTTTTTGAGTGAGGCTTAGATGGCTATGTATTTCCCCTTTAGGACTGCCTTTGCAGTATCCCATATGTTTTGGACTGATGTGTTTTCGTTCTCATTGATTTCTATGAATTGTTTAAGTTCTTCTTTGATTTCCTGGTTGACCCAAACATTCTTAAGCAGAGTGGTCTTTAGCTTCCAAGTGTTTGACTTTCTTACAAATTTTTTCTTGTGGTTGAGTTCCAGTTTTAAAGCATTATGGTCTGAGAATATGCAGGGAATAACCTCAATCTTAGGGTATCAGTTGAGATCTGATTTGCAACCCAGTATGTGGTCTATTCTGGAGAAAGCTCCATATGTGCTCAAGAAGAATGAGTATTCTGTTTTAGGGTGGAATGTTCTGTAAATATCTATGAGGTCCATCTGGTCCAGTGTGTCATTCAAAGCTCTTGTTTCTTTGTTCATTTTCTGCTTAGATGATCTATTGCCGAGAGTGGAGTATTGCGGTCTCCTACAATTAACGTATTGTTATCAACATGACTCTTTATTTTGGTTAACAATTGGCTTATGTAGATGGCTGCTCCCATATTGGGCGTATAGATATTTACAACTGTTCGATCTTCTTGTTGGATAGACCCTTTAAGAATGCTATAGTGTCCTTCTGTGTCTTTAACTACCATCTTTAGTTTAAAATCTAATTAGTCTGATATAGAATTGCTACCCCAGCTTTCTTTTTGGTCCGTTGGCATGGAAGATGGAACTCCATCCCTTCACTTTCAGTCTGCATGTATTTTTAGGTTCAAAATGAGTCTCTTGTAGACAGCATATGGATGGGTCCTGCCTTTTTATCCAATATGCAACCCTGTGCCCTTTTATGGGAGCATTTAGGCCATTCACATTGAGAGTGATTATTGAAAGATATGAATTTATTGTCATCGTGTTGCCTTGAAGACCTTGTTTTTATAGATTGTTCCTGTAAATTTCTGTTGTATATCACTCTTGGGGTCTTTCTCCTTT
>NW_027404729.1:1282-2244 GCF_003265705.2 Callorhinus ursinus | reverse complement strand
GGACTGGTCCCAGAAGATCTGTGGGACTCACGGCTGCTGGGCTCGCCCTGGCCATGAAGAATCTGAGATTCAGGCCATGCCCAGGTATCACCAGGACTCCCAGAACTCATGAGGGCATGTGCCCGGAGGCCATGCGGGACCTGAGGCTGCAGGGCTGTCCCCCATCTTTCCCTGGGTCATGAAGAAGCTGAGATTCATGGTTGGGCCCAAGAATCACCAGGACACCAAGAACTCATGAGGGGCTGTCCCCGGAGGCCATGAGGGACCTGGGCCTGCAGGGCTGTCCCCTGGAGGGCCTGCAGCACCCGCAGCTGCTAAGCTGGCCCCAGAGGACTTACGGGACCCAAGGCTGCTGGGCTGGCCCCCCCATCATTCCCCGGGTCATGAAGAAGCTGAGATTTGTGGCTGTGCCCAAGAATCACCAGGACACAAAGCACTCATGAGGGGCTGTCTCCAGAGGCCATGCGGGACCTGAGGCTACAGGGCTGTCCCTTGGATTACCCGCAAAACCCGAAGCTGCTGGGCTGGCCCCAGAGGACCTGCGGGACCTGAGGCTGCTGGGGTGGCCCCCATCTTTCCCTGGGTCATGAAGAAGTTGAGATTTGGGCCGTGTCCAAGAATCACTAGGATACCCGGAACTCATGAGGGGCTGCCCCCATCTCCATCAGGGTTTGCTGCCTTGAGCAGAGCCGTCAGAGCAGGTTCTTACTTCTGTGCCCTTGAGGGAAACTGTGGAGCCCAGCACTACTTGCACAGGCACACGAGCACCCCGGCCACCCCTGCGCACAGGAGGCCTGCCTGGGGGCATAAGTTCCTCTCTTTGTGATCACCATATTTTGATCACTTCTGGGCATTTGCAGCTGTGAATGGCTCTAGTTTTATGTTGGATGTTTTTCTGTGTCAATGCTGAGCAACCATCTTTAAAAAGAACAATTGAGGGAAAAGGTTTTCTCCCTGGTTCT
>NW_027404729.1:0-1182 GCF_003265705.2 Callorhinus ursinus | reverse complement strand
AGGTTCTTACTTCTGTGCCCTTGAGGGAAACTGTGGAGCCCAGCACTACTTGCACAGGCACACGAGCACCCCGGCCACCCCTGCGCACAGGAGGCCTGCCTGGGGGCATAAGTTCCTCTCTTTGTGATCACCATATTTTGATCACTTCTGGGCATTTGCAGCTGTGAATGGCTCTAGTTTTATGTTGGATGTTTTTTCTGTGTCAATGCTGAGCAACCATCTTTAAAAAGAACAATTGAGGGAAAAGGTTTTCTCCCTGGTTCTAAACGGACATTGACTGGTGGGGCTGGGAGCAGCCCTGTAGCAACCATGGAGCCAGAATGGGCCCTGGCCAGGTCTTACCCCCAGTCCTTATACCTCACCATGGCCATGGGGCTTCAGGTTCAGGGTTGCACTGAGCTACCTCTCAGACCCACAGGCCCCTGACCACCAGAGGCCTTGGCCATGGCCACTAGCTTGGTCTCCAGGAGCACGGAGCCCTCTGGGTTATTTATGGTTCCTGCCTTGGTTTTAAATGGCTATTTCTGCGCCGGTGTTTGTGAAATGTGTGCACTCCCTCCGTCTAGATGCGCGTCCCCTTGGAATTCCTCAGTGCCCACCAGTGGGTTTGCACTTGTGCACTCTCTCTGGACCATCTGCTTGCACTGTGCCTTAGCAAGCATTTCCTGAGTGCCTACTGTGACCTCAGTCACCAACAAGGGGCAGAGCGTGAGAGCGAGAAATAAGATACAGGCTCCCTGCTCCTGGGCCCTCCATGGACTCATGATGGCCCCATCCTCCTGACGCATTATTTTCCTATTGGTATAATGGACATACAACTGATACTGTGAAGCACATTTCAACGTACAATTCAGTGGCAATAATTATTCACTGTTCTGCACCTGCCACCTCCATTCATTGCCATATTTTCATCATCCCAAAATGAACTTTCAACTACGAGACCCTAACTCCCCATTCCCTTTCCCCAGCCCTGGCAACCAGCAGCTCCTTCCACCTCTGTGAATGGGAATGCTCTCCATCCCTCCCAAGTGGGGTCCTCCGGTGTCGGTCCTTTTGGGACTGGCTTATTTCACATGGCATAATGGCCACAAGATCTGTCCCTGTGAGCCTGAACCTGACCCACTTTTCCCCCAATAGTGTGGCTGAGCCCTCTCCTGTCTGAGCCGAACCTCCTCAGTCCCC
>NW_027404728.1:0-2244 GCF_003265705.2 Callorhinus ursinus | reverse complement strand
TGTTAGTATATAAGAAAGTAACTGATTTCTGTGCATTGATTTTGTATGCTGCCACATTACTGAATTGCTGTATGAGTTCTAGTAATTTGGGGTTGGAGTCTTTTGGGTTTTCCACATAAAGTAGCATGTCATCTGTGAAAAGAGAGAGTTTGACTTCTTCTTTACCAGTTTGAATACATTTTATTTCTTTTTGTTGTCTGATTGCTGTTGCTAGGACTCCTAGTACTATGTTGAACAATAGTGGCGAGAGTGGGCATCCTTGACGTGTTCCTGATCTTAAGGGACAGGCTCTCAGCTTTTCCCCACTGAGGATGATATTCGCTGTGGGTTTTTCATAGATGGATTTTATGAACTTGAGGAATGTTCCCTCTATCCTTATACTCTGAAGAATTTTAATCAGAAAAGGATGCTGTATTCCATTCACAATAGCACCAAAAACCATAATATACCTCAGAATAAACCTAACCAAAGAGGTAAAGGATCTATACTCTAGGAACTACAGAACACTCATGAAAAAATTGAAGAAGACACAAAAAGATGGAAAAAAACATTCCACGCTCATGGATTGGAAGTATAAACATTGCTAAAATGTCTGTGTTACCCAGAGCAATCTATACCTTCAATGCCATCCTGATCGAAATTCCAATGACATTTTTCAAAGTGCTGGAACAAACAATCCTAAAATTTGTATGAGATCAGAAAAGACCCCGAATCGCCAAGGAAATGTTGAAAAAGAAAAACGAAGCTAAGGGCAACACATTGCCTGATTTCAAGCTATTTTACAAAGCAGTGATCACCAAGACAGCATGGTACTAGCACAAAAACAAACACATAGACCAGTGGAACAGAATAGAGAACCCAGATATGGACCCTCAAATCTATGGTCAAATAATCTTCAACAAAGCAGGAAAAAATATGCAATGGAAAAAAGACAGTCTTTGGGGTATTTACCCCAAAGATACAGATGTAGTGAAAAGAAGGTCCATATGCACCCCAACGTTCATAGCAACAATGTCCACAATAGCCAAACTGTGGAAAGAGCCCAGATGCCCTTCAACAGATGAATGGATAAAGAAGATGTGGTCCATATATACAAGGGAATATGACTCAGCCATCAGAAAGGATGAATACCCAACTTTTACATCAACATGGATGGGACTGGAGGAGATGATGCTAAGTGAAATAAGTCAAGCAAAGAAAGTCAATTATCATATGGTTTCACTTATTTGTGGAACATAAGGAACAGCGTGAAGGACATTAGGAGAAGGAAGGGAAAAATGAAGTGGAGGAAATCAGAGGGAGAGATGAACCATGAGAGACTATGGACTCTGGGAAACAAACAGGGTTTTAGAGGGGAGGTTTGAGGGGGGTTTAGTTAGCCCAGTGATGGGTATTAGGGAGGGCATGTACTGCATGGGGCACTGGGTGTTATAGGAAAACAATGGATCGTGGATCACCACATCAAAAACTAATGATGTATTGTATGCTGACTAACGTAACATTAAAAAAAAAAAGAAAGAAAGAAATCCATGGTACCCCGTGAAATAAATGAGAATTTCCAAATATTTTTGATCAAGGTTGGAAAAAACTTTTAAAAGTATATTATGGACAAAGGGGAAAACTCTCTGTATATCAGATAGAGTAGAAGGTTAATAAAATGAGTTATTTTAAATGTATGGAGAAGTTGAATTCAAACAAATGGAAATTCCAGGAAATATATAGAAGGAGATGTTTCTACCTCCACAGTCTGATCAAAGAATGGCAATTCCTGGCTCTCAGACTCTGAGCCCTGCAATCATGGGCACTTCTTCAGCCCCAGAACGACTGGCCCTTACATCACTGGAACCCCAATGATTCCCTTCAGAGCCCTCTTTATGTCTTTGTTCCTCAGGGTATAGATGAAGGGGTTCAGCATGGGCGTGACCACCGTGTACATCACAGAGACCACTGTACCTGACTGGGGGATCTGGGGAGCAGCAGCGCTAAGGTACACACCAAGCAATGTACAATAAAACAAGGAGACAACAGAGAGGTGAGATGCACAGGTGGAAAATACTTTATACTTGCCTTGAGCTGATGATATTCTACATATGGCAGAAAGAATCTTAGAATAAGAATAAAGGATCCCAGCAAAAGGACCACCACACAACAGGACAAGTGCAAAATACATCACCAAGTTATTAAGAAAGGTGTCAGAACAGGCAAGTTGGATCATCTGAATGAGTTCACAAAAGAGGTGGGAGA
>NW_027404727.1:0-2244 GCF_003265705.2 Callorhinus ursinus | reverse complement strand
TGTGTGAACATAGGTTCTTATTTCTTCCAGGAGTGGCATTGGTGAGTCATATAGTGTCTATATGTTTAGAAGAAATGACCAAATTATTTTCCACAGAGGCTGTACCATTTTACATTCTGACCAGTAATATATGAGAGTTCAAGTTGCTCTTTATCCTTAACATTTAGTAAGGTCAGTAATTTTTAAAATTTCAGTCACTCTCAAGTGTGTGTTGTGTTACCTCATCTTAATTTTAATTTGCATTTCTCTTCATTGATGTAGAACAATTTCCATGTGCATATTTGTCATCCATATGCCCACTTTGGTGATGTGTCTATCAAGATCATTTACCCATTTTTAAAAGCCAAATGTCCATTGACAAATGAATAAATAAAGAAGATGTGGTATATAAATATACAATGTAATATTACTCAGTCATCAGAAAGGATGAATACCTACCATTTACATCAGTGTGGATGGAACTGGAGGGTATTATGCTAAGTGGAATAAGTCAATCAGAGAAAGATAATTATAATATGGTTTCAGTCATATGTGGAATATAAGAAACAGTGCAGAGGATCATAGGGGAAGGGAGGGAAAAACAGAATGGAAAGAAATCAGAGAGAGAGAAAAACCATGAGAGACTCTTAACTATAGGAAACAAACTAAGGGTTGCTGGAGGGGAGGTGGGGGGCATGGGGTAATTGGGTGATGGGTATTAAGGAGGGCACATGATGTGATGATCACTGGGTGTTATATGCAACTGATGAATTATTGAACTCTATATCGGAAACTAATGATGTACTGTATGTTGGTTAATTGAATTTTTTAAAAAAGACAATTCAAAAGCCATGAAAAAAATTTAAAAATGGGTCATTTGTTTGCTAATTTTTGAGTTTTGAAAACCTTTGATGTATTCTGGATACAAGTCTCTTGTTGAATATATGATTTGCAAATACTTTCTAACAGTGTGTAGCTTGACTTTTTATTCTGTTTTTCTCAGAGCAAAAGTTTTTAATTTTGAGGAAGTCTAACTACAGGTCATGAAATTTTCTCCTACGTTTTCTTTAAAAATTTTATAGTTTTCCCTTAGCATTTAGATCAATGATACATTTTAACTTGATTTTGTACTATAAACTGTTAGGTTTAAGTAGAGGTTCATTTTTGTTTCTTTTTTTGTTGTTTCTTTTTATAAATATATGGGTGTCTATATGTTCTATTACCATTTATTGAAAAGACCAACATTTCTCAATTGAATTGTCTTACTCCTTCATAAAAAACTCTACCGGTCCTCTTTGTGTGGGTCTATTTCTGGACTCTAATCAGTTCTACGGATCTATGTGTATATCCTTTAGCTAATACCACACCATCTTTTTTTTTAAATTTTTTATTATGTTAATCACCATATATTACATCATTAGTTTTTGATGTAGTGTTCCATGATTCATTGTTTGTTCATAACACCCAGTGCTCCATGCAGAATGTGCCCTCTTTAATACCCATCACCAGGCTAACCCATACCCCTACCCTCCTCCCCTCTAGAACCCTCAGTTTGTTTTTCAAGGTCCATCATCTCTCCTGGTTCGTCTGCCCCTCTGACTTACTCCCCTTCATTCTTCCTCTACTGTTGTCTTCTTCTTTTTCTTTTTTCTTTAAAATATGTTGCGTTATTTGTTTCAGAAGTACAGATCTGTGATTCAACAGTCTTGCAGTTCACAGCGCTCACCGTAGCACATACCCTCCCCACTGTCTATCACCCAGGCACCCCATCCCTCCCACCCCCAACCACTCCAGTAACACTCAGTTTGTTTCCTGAGATTAAGAATTCCTCATATCAGTGAGGTCATATGACACATGTCTTTCTCTGATTGACTTATTTCACTAAGCATAACACCCTCCAGTTCCAACCACGTCGTTGCAAATGGCAAGATTTCATTCCTTTTGATGGCTGCATAATATTCCATTGTGTATATATACCACTTCTTCTTTATCCATTCGTCTGTCGATGGGCATCTTGGCTCTTTCCACAGTTTGGCTATTGTGGACATTGCTGCTATAAACATTGGGGTGCACGTACCCCTTCGGATCGCTACATTTGTATCTTTGTGGTAAATACCCAGTAGTGCAATTGCTGGATCGAACGGTAGCTCTAATTTCAACTGTTTGAGGAACCTCCATACTGTTTTCCAGAGGGGTTGCACCAGCTTGCATTCCCACCGACAGTGTAGGAGGGTTCCCCTTTCTCCACATCCCCGCCAACATCTG
>NW_027404726.1:0-2244 GCF_003265705.2 Callorhinus ursinus | reverse complement strand
CAGGGTGGTGGTGGACGCCGGAACCCAGACCCTGTCTTTTCCCAGTGTCCTGGCAACCCCCCGGGCTTCTTGGGGACCCCTGACCATCAGCCTGGCCTGTCTCCCCTCCCCATGCTCTGGATCTGGGTCCTTGCCGGGAGTCCCGATGCCCTGCCCCATGGCCCAGCTGTCTCCAACCTCTTTCTTCTTTCCCCCTTGTCCCCACCTCGCTCCCAGGGTGTCCTCCCCTTCTGACCCCCAGCTGGGCAGTCAGAGTGGTGTGGGTGGGTGGGTTTGCAGGTGCGCATGCCTCTACATGCCTGGGGATGCCAAGGTCATGTCCCCACATGGGACATGGTGGGTAGCTATCCCCAAGGATCTGAGGGGCTCTCACCCCCAAAGCGACCCTCATGGGAGGGTTGGGGCTGGCCCAGGACTGGAGAGCAGCCCTGCTCCTTGGGCTCTGCACCCCTCATTTGTCTTGAGCCAGTGCCTGCCTCTCTTGACCCAGGTTCCCAACTATCCCTGAGGGTTGGACATGGAAACGCTTGAACGTGGCCGCTCCTCCAGGGGTAGGTGGGGGACAGGTGCACCAGCCACCCAGGCCTCCCCACCGAGAGGGCCAGCCAGGTGTGTCATGGCCAGGTGTGCAAAGGAGACCTGCACGCAGCACCTGTACGGTGAACCAGCCCTGCAGCGGATGTACATGAGCCCCATGGCTCTGCACCTGACCGGTCCCCCACATCCCCTCACCACAGCCGACTGCTCTGTGGCCCCAAAGTCCACTGGGCCCCGCAATCACACTCACCCTGGGCGGCAGGCCTTAGGGTGCAAGGCCAGGTGGGTAGGACATCTGGGGACGCACAGATCATTGAATACCCCTCCCCCCCAGCTGGCCTGGAATGCAGACTCCCTCTCAGGGTCCAGCTAAGTGCAGGGCTGGGCCAGAGGACCTGGAGGCATCAGTGGAGGCCGACTCAGGACAGGGAGAAGATCAGTCTGCCCCTTCCCCTTCTCCTCTCCTCCTTCTGCCTTGTCTTCCTGGCAGGAGCCGGGACAGAGGTCCAGCCTGTCCCTGGCGGCAGCCCCGGCTGGAGTCAGAGGGGCGGGAAGGAGGCCGGGGAGGAGGGGCCCGCCAGCAGGATGCCCGAGTGGGAAGGGGGTCGTGACTGTAATGAGGGACCCCATGGGCATTCAGGGATTTCAGCCCTTTTTAGACATGAGCCGTGGCCGCAGGACTCGGCCCCTGCCCCTTCCTTCAATCTCCACAAGGCCCCGCATCCTCCCCAGCCCAGTCCTGGTCCACAGCCAGTCCTCCCTCCAGCCCCTGGAAATCCAGGGGCTCTGGGAGCTGCAAAATCATTACAGGCTGGAACCAAGCCATCCCTATGGGGCCTGGTTCCAGGTCCTGCAGCCCCACAGTGAGGAGAGGTCACGCAAAGCAAGAGAGGCGAGGAGGGCAAAGAGGAGTCTCCCTGGGGGCCATGGCTCCCTGGTCAGTGCAAACCCTGTTGTGTGCTGGCCCCTAGGGCACCCATATTCCAGCTCCTGGTCTGGCTCCGGGAGGGAGACCAGAGTGTGGCTCCTGCTAGCTCAGACGTGTCACTCTGTCCTGTAGCTACAGCCTGTCGCACCAGCTGGACTCCCCCTCCTAGTCGGCCAGCTCACCTTCACGGTCAAGAACAGGCCATCATGAAGGTCAGGGGCCAGTGCGTGGCTGCTCAGGCAGGGGAGGGCTCACGTTCAACTCAGGGAGACTCTGGCTGGTCTAGCAGGGGCTCCGGAGGGCTGGCTTTCCAGCTTCTCTGCTGACCAGCTCTGGGACTGGAGCCATTTACCTCCCCTCTCTGGGCCTTGCTCTCCTCCTCTGTGCAATGGGGTGATGCTGAATGATCCTTCCCATGGCAGGAACATGTGGAGTGCTGGTGATCGACGTAAGCTGGGCACAGAGCCTGGATTGCAGAGTGCAGAGGGGGATGGCGAGCGGTGTGGGCAGTGAGCACTCCTTCCCCCAAAAGCAATTCAGCTCTTTGATGCAGCCACCAGGCCCCTGGCTGGGTGGGAGCCCAGGAGCAGTGGCCGACCACACTCCTGACATCGGGCCCCTGCTTGTGGCTCTTCCTCAGCACTGGGACACGGTGGGGACCCCGGCACATGAGGCCAGCTCCTCTCTCTGAGGGAAGGAGAACAAAGACTTTCCTTGGGGTCCCACAAGGCGCCGTAGGCCTAAGAGGGGAGGAGGCTGCCCCCAAACAGTACATTGAA
>NW_027404725.1:841-2245 GCF_003265705.2 Callorhinus ursinus | reverse complement strand
TAAATTCATACCTTTCATTAGTTACCCTGAATGTAAATGGGCTAAATGCCCCAATCAAAAGACACAGGCTATCAGACTGGATTAAAAAACAAGACCCATCCATATGCTATCTGCAAGAGACTCATTTTAGACCAAAAGACACCCCCACATTGAAAGTGAGGGGGTGGAAAACCATTTACCATGCTAATGGACACCAAAAGAAAGCTGGGGTGGCAATCCTTATATCAGACAAATTGGATTTTAAACCAAAGACTGTAATAAAAGATAAGGAAGGACACTATATCCTACTTAAAGGGTCTATCCAACACGAAGATCTAACAATTATAAATATCTATGCCCCTAACATGGGAGCAGCCAATTATATAAGGCAATTAATAACAAAAGCAAAGAAACACATTGACAACTACACAATAATAGTGGGGGACTTTAACACCCCCCTCACTGAAATGGACACATCATCTAAGCAAAAGATCAACAAGGAAAAAAAGACTTTAAATGACACACTGGACCAAATGGACCTCACAGACATATTCAGAACATTCCATCCCAAAGCAACGGAATACACATTCTTCTCTAGTGCCCATGGAACATTCTCCAGAATAGATCACATCCTAGGTCACAAATCAGGTCTCAACCGGTACCCAAAGACTGGGATTATTCCCTGCATATTTTCAGACCACAATGCTTTGAAAGTAGAACTCAATCACAAGAGGAAAGTCAGAAAGAACCCAAATACATGGAGGCTAAAGGGAATCCTACTAAAGAATGAATGAATCAACCAGGAAATTAAAGAAGAATTAAAAAAATTCATGGAAACCAATGAAAATGAAAACACAACTGTTCAAAATCTTTGGGATGCAGCAAAGGCAGTCCTGAGAGGAAAGTATATAGCAATACAAGCCTTTCTCAAGAAACAAGAAAGGTCTCAAATACACAACCTAACCCTACACCTAAAGGAGCTGGAGAAAGAACAGCAAATAAAGCCTAAACCCTGCAGGAGAAGAGAAATAATAAACATCAGAGCAGAAATCAATGAAATAGAAACCAAAAGAACAGTAGAACAGATCAACGAAACTAGGAGCTAGTTCTTTGAAAGAATTAACAAGATTGATAAACCCCCGGCCAGACTTATCAAAAAGAAAAATGACCCAAATCAACAAAATAATGAATGAAAGAGGAGAGATCACAACCAACACCAAAGAAATACAAACAATTATAAGAACATATAGGGGCAACTCAATGCCAGCAAATTAGATAACCTGGAAGAAATGGATGCATTCCTACAGATGTATCAGCTACCAAAATTGAAACAGGAAGAAATAGAAAACCTGAACAGACCTATAACCAGTAAGGAAACTGAAGCAGTCATCAAAAATCTCCCAAAAAACAAAAGCCCAGGGCCAG
>NW_027404725.1:0-741 GCF_003265705.2 Callorhinus ursinus | reverse complement strand
AAAAATAGAAATGGAAGGAAAACTTCCAAACTCATTTTATGAGGCCACCATTATCTTGATTCCAAAAGCAGACAAAGACCCCATCAAAAAGGAGAATTACAGACCAATATTCTTGATGAACATGGATGCAAAAATTCTCACTAAAATACTAGCCAATAGGATCCAACAGTACATTAAAAGGATTATTCACCACGACCAAGTGGGATTTATCCCTGGGCTGCAAGGTTGGTTCAACATCCGCAAATCAATCAACGTGAAACAATATATTAACAAAAGAAAGAACAAGAATCATATGATCCTCTCGAAAGATGCAGAAAAAACATTTGACAAAGTACAGCATCCTTTCTTGATCAAAACTCTTCAGAGTATAGGGATAGAGGGTACATATCTCAATATCATAAAAGCCATCTATGAAAAACCTACAGCGAATATCGTTCTCAATGGGGAAAAGCTGAGAGCTTTTCCCCTAAGGTCAGGAACGTGGCAGGGATGTCCACTATCACCACTGCTATTCAACATAGTATTAGAAGTCCTAGCCACAGCAATCAGACAACAAAAAGAAATCAAAGGCATCGAAATCAGCAAAGAGGAAGTCAAACTCTCACTCTTTGCAGATGATATGATACTGTATGTGGAAAACCCAAAGGACTCCACCCCAAAACTGCTAGAACTCATACAGGAATTCAGTAAAGTGGCAGGATATAAAATCAATGCACAGAAATCAGTGGCATTCCTATACAC
>NW_027404724.1:0-2245 GCF_003265705.2 Callorhinus ursinus | reverse complement strand
TCGCTCAATATGCATGAGATCTCATGAGATGGGCACTGACGTCTCCACGTTTTGGATGAGATCTCACCAGGCTGGGAGTAAATTCCCGCCCAACGTCAAGAGATCTCACAAGCGTTGCAGGGTAATCTCGCCCAAGATCCCTGCTATCTCACGAGAATTGTTGAAATCTCCCCCGAACTCATTGTGACCTCAGGCGATGTGGAGTGAAATCTAGCCCCAATTCCATGAGATTTCATGGGATTTGGAGTGCAATCTCAACCTCAGTCTCGTGAGATGATCGCAAGGCTTATGTGACGTCAGGATAGCACAGAGGTATCTTTCTTTCAGGTGCTCTGGGGTTGTGAGTTTAGTAGACAACCTTCGTGGTGTGAATCCCTTTTTTTTTCATGAAGCATTCTCATTTCAGGAAGATAAGATGCTTACAGATGTATGGGAGGAAGCCTAACTTAACCTACTTAACTCTGAGATATCACACTGTGGGGGAATGCATAATTCAACTACCATCTTGTGTCATGAAGAGAGAAGCGCTTTCTTGTTCTCTTAAGAAATTGTATTGTTAGTCAACATGCAGTACAACATTCGTTTTGGATCTGGGTTCCATGGTTACTTGGATTCCTAGAACACCCAGTACTCCATGATACATGCCCTCCTTAATACCCGCCAGTGGGTTAACTCATCCATCCACCCCTCCCCTCTAAAACTCTCCATTTCTTGGAGTCCGTACTCTCTCATGGTTCGTCTCCCGCTCCGATTTGCCCCCCTTCATTTTTACCTTCCGTCACCTAATGCCCTCCATGCTATTCCTTATGTAACACAAATCCGTGAAGCCCTATGCTATTGGCTTTCTCTGCTTGGCCAATTTCATTTAGCATGCTCTCCCACAGCGCAATCGACGTTGATGCAAATGTTGGGTATTCATTTTTCTGATGGCTGAGTAATATTCCCTTTGAGAGAAGAACACATCATCTTTCTCCATTCATCTGTTGAAGGGAATCTCGTCTCTTTCCACGGTTTGTCTGTTGTGGACATTGCTGCTAGGAACATTGGCGTGCATGTGGCCCTTCTTTTCACTACACCCGTGTCTTTGGGCTAATACGCTGTAGAGCAATTTCCTGGGTCATAATGAGGTAGCTCTGTTTTTAATTTTCTGAGGAAGCTTCACACTGTTTCCCAAAGCGGCTCTACCAACGTGCATTTCCAATGCATTTTTCGATACCAGGACCTTGTGATCATGAGCTGGGCCGAACGCAGAGACTTAAGCGACGAAGTCACGGAGGCGCCCCCCTTGCCCTTTGTTCTACCAAGATCTTGGGTTGCCATCAGAGGCCATTGTGCTGTCCCACACGTTGCCATCACCCAGGGATGGGTGGCCAGTTCCAAACGTGTTCCCGTGCTAAGCAAGCGCTGACGACCTAAGGGAAGTATGGCGCTCCTGCTCCTGAGCACTTGGATCTTGGCCAGCTTAGTGCCTTGACGGCCAGCCGGCTTCCCTCCATCCCCTGGATGATTGAGATGTCTTCATTTTGAAGAACAGACCATCACCAAAAGGACAGCATTTTCCTGGAGCTGGTCAGGGCAGAAAAAACCTTTTTCAAGAATACGGCCCCGAGAAACAGTTCCCAATCCTTGGTCGTCAGGTGGCACAACCAACAGGCTAGCCCTGAATCACTGCTACATCTACCCACTGATGGGAAAGGGCCAATAACAGTCAGCACCCAAAGCATCCGTTCCCTTTATGGAGGAGGAAGACAGGCCTCTAGCTAAAGCTTTCCTGTGGTGGCACATGGCAGTTTCCCTTAACCCAAGTCCACAGCTCATTCTTCTTCCCAAAACTGCCAACCTGTTAGGAGAGTGTGCTAGTCACTTCGTGTCCCATTTGCGGTTGACATGGGACTCTGGCACTCTTTGTAGTGTTTCCCATGGCCTTGCCTGTCTGTCGAACAAGGGCTTCGGGCATCTTCATGGGCCAAGGTGTTGTGACTCACCTTTAGAGCACCCAGGGATTGGTGGTGAGTTCCCAGTCTGAACCTGTCCTAAGATAAGACAATCCGAGTTTACTGTTTGAAAGAAAAGTTTACCATTCTGGCCCTGAGCCCTTGGTAATTGGCCAGCTGAAGACGCACGGAGATGGGGGTCTAGCCTGCCCTACTGGCTCCTGGCTGTTTGAGATGCCTTCTTTCTCAAGATCAGATGGTTTGGGCACGGCCTACTATACTCTAAGGTCTGTTCAGGGCAGAAATAGCTT
>NW_027404723.1:0-2246 GCF_003265705.2 Callorhinus ursinus | reverse complement strand
TGGCCAGGGCCCATTCTGGCTCCATGGTTGCTACAGGGCTGCTCCCAACCCCACCAGTCGGTGTTTGTTTAGAACCAGGGAGAAAACCTTTTCCCTCAATTGTTCTTTTTAAAGATGGTTGCTCAGCATTGAAACAGAAAAACAACCAACATGAAACTAGAGCCCTTCACAGCTGCAAATGGCCCAGAAGTGATCAAAATATGGTGATCACAAAGAGAGGAACTTATGCTTCCCCTCCTGTGCGCAGGGGTGGCTGGGGTGATGGTGTGCCTGTGCAAGCAGTGCTGGGCTCCAGAGTTTCCCTCAAGGGCACAGAAGTAAGAACCTGCTCTGACGGCTCTGCTCAAGGCCGCACCCCTGATGGAGACGGGGACAGCCTCTCTTGAGTTCCGGGTATCCTAATGATTCTTGGGCACGGCACAAATCTCAGCTTCTTCATGACCCAGGGAACGATCGGGGGACAGCCCTGCTGCCCCAGGTCCCTCATGGCATCCGGGGACAGCCTCTCATGGGTTCTTGGTGTCCTGGTGATTCTTTGGCACAGCCATGAATCAGCTTTTTCATGACCCAGGGAAAGATGGGGGGGCAGCCTTGCAGCCTCAGGTCCCACATGGCCTCCGGGCACAGGCCCTCATGAGTTCTGGGTGTCCTGGTGATTCTTGGGCATGGCCTGAATCTCAGATTCTTCATGACCAGGGCCAGCCCAGCAGCCGTGAGTCCCACAGATCCTCTGGGGCCAGTCCCTCATGAGTTCTGGGTGTCCTGTTGATTGTTGACTGTTGATCCTGCACAGCCTGAATCACAGGTTCTTCTTTACCAGGGCCATCCCAGCAGCTGAGTGTCCCACAGGTCCTCCAGGGACAGCCCAGGATCCTTAGGTCCCACATGGCCTCCGGGGACAGCCCCTCATGGGTTCTGGGTGCCCTGGTGATTCTTGGGCATGGCCCAAATCTCAGCTTCTTCATGATAGGAGCAGCCCAGCAGCTGCAGGTCCCACAGATCCTCCAGGAATAGCAACTTGGTGGGTGGTCCAGGAGGTACCTGTTCAGGTGGCTCTTGTCGTGCCACATGTCCTCCATCCCATTGGCCAGGTCAACTCCCATCACCTGGTGATAGGCCAAGGTCATTCAGTGAACCTCCACCACCGACCCCCAAAAAACGCCTGCACGTAGTCAATGTTGCCCTGGTCCCTGGGGATGTGGGCCTAGGACTGTGGCTGGAACTCATAGCTGAACTCTTCAGGGGCCACCCCGTAGAAACTGGGGGAAAGGGTGCCAAAGAGGGGGCACCGGATCTCCATACCCATGTGGTCACAGAACTTCAGGTCTGCGTCCGCGCACACCAAGTCATCCACCTCATGGAGGAAGTGTTGTTCCCAGAAGCGGCTGATCATCACCACGCACTGTATGGACACATCCTGCCAGTGCGGGGTGCCACAGACCTCAAGGACCACCACCCTCTGACCCTGCCAGAGGGGCACACAGGCCCGGCAGCCGGCTGGTCGGTGAAGACCTAGTAGGTGACTCTGTTTCCCACCATGAGAGGTGACCCTCTGTCCCACCATGAGGTGCTTCTCCGCCATCTGCAGGAATAGCTCCAGGAAGACCACATAGCTACAGTGGCAGTAGACAGGGTGGGACAGGGGTCACTGCCAGAGGCTGGCAGCAGGACCCCAAAGCTGGGAGCTGTGCACATATGCACCTTCTCCACGGCGGCAGACCCTGGGCTGCTTTGAGCAATAGCCACTCTCCCAGCCTGTCCTTAGCAAGTCTGCCCATGAGCCCTCCCTACCTTCTGCTCCCAGAGATGGGGGTCATCAGCACTCCATCTTACAAAAGGAAGCCTAAGGCTTAGGAAGTTGGAAACCTGTGCAGTCCCACAGCATCCTGGACCCGGGAACACTCCCTCTGTGTTGAGCTCATGGGCAAACCCACTGGTCCTGTCCCCACCTGCCAGGAGTTGAGCACCTTGGGGCACAGCCCTTGTTTCTGTACCCTACACACTGGATAGAACCAGCAGAGCCAGCCACCTGCCCCATTTTGTTTTGAATGGGATGTTGCTGGCCCCCACAAAGCTGTCTCCACCTCCTGTAGCGTCCTCCCTTGAAGGTTACTGGGCATCCTGCTAATGAGGTCCTCAGTAAACCACTGGTATTCCTAGGAGGGGTCACCCTAGAACTCCTACAGATCAGGTCCAGCCCATGTGCAGGGAAGGAGAAGGAGGACCTCTGGAAGTAGAGGGGGCTT
>NW_027404722.1:0-2247 GCF_003265705.2 Callorhinus ursinus | reverse complement strand
CTATTACTGAGAGCTCCGTCACAGAGGCCATCCACCCTGGAGGGGAGTGGATTCCACAGGGATGTGTGACCAGGACTCAGGGGTGCCAGGAGCCACTGTGGGGACTGCCCAGCACATGGGCACAGACAAGGCCCAGAGACCTGAGCCTAACCCTAATGGGAGCACCTGGAAGTGTGTATTGTGAGAGGACAAGGTCAGAATCAGTTCATTACTACCTTCCCACGGGGGCTGGGAAACAGGCTGGAGGGGGGTGGCTTTGCCTGGACCCCAGAGCAGACCCAAGCCCCTCTGAGCTGTGTTCCATGCCAAGCCCAGCCCCTGGCTCATCCTTGCATTGCCAAGTATGCACCAGTCTCCTTTGATAGCAGGCACGGAACATGTGTAGATGTCCCTAACCCTAACCCTAACACGTACCCTAAACCGTACCCTAACCCTAACCCGTACCCTAACCCGTAGCCTAACCCTAACACGTACCCTAAACCTAACCCATGTCCTAACCGGTACCCTCACTCTAACCCTAACACTCGGTCAAGTAGAGAAAAGAGGAAATCCCCGGAAGTTTGGGGTTCATGAGAAATTTGACCTCCAGTCCTGACATGAAGATGCCACTGTGCCAAATGGACCTGCAGCATTCTCTGAACACTGACATCCTGTGAAAAGCTGCATTACTGACTCACAGGCTGATTTTCAAAACATTGAGTCTCCTAGATCCAGAGCAGATAATTGCTGTCAGGTGGGGAGAAGTAGGTCCTCTGACCTAAGGCCTGCACACCTGCTTCAATTTCTGGGAGAAGGGTAAACACACACTTGTTTTTTAAGGAGTCATTATCTTCATTCTAAAGTAGACCAATGACTTTGACATTTTTGGAAAAGCGAAATTACTCTTCTAAATGAACACCTCAACTCATTTGTTCCTCATGCAACTTGAGTGGGATCTGGTTAACTCCAGCCTCCAGGCCCCCACCTGGGGGATCCTCCTGTACCATCTTGACAGCACATGAGCAGCATCCCCGGGGGCACAATGCTGAATTTGGGGGATGACTCTGGGGCTTCTTGCCACCGCACCTGTGCCTGGGGAAGCGGGAACCTGGAGGACCCTCCCAGATGTTCCTGATAGACCATTACCACCATCCCTGAGGACATGGGGCACAATGCTAAGTTGGAGTCCCTTGGTCCTGAAACCAGCAGGAACGGAGCTCCAAGGGCAGAGAGGAGATTCCAGGAGGATTTCCATCCAGGGAAAGGGGGCCCACTGGAGGGCACAGAAGCAGCAAGCCCCACCGAACCGCAGGCCATTTGATCACCTTCTGCACTTACTCAGCACATTGTCCGTCTTCGTGTGTGGACAGTGAGCGGCCCACTCAGGGCTGGTCCACTTACAGAGGAGGACTACAAACTTTTCAGTGCTTGCTCGTGGGTCAGAGGACCAACGCCCAAAGAAGCAGAGAATATCCCTCTTCCTCTGGAGCTAGGGAAGCCAGCCACCTTCCTCGGGTGGGACCGGATCCAGGAGTGTGTTCTTTCTGAAGCCCCTGCCTTCGGTGGGTGTGGCTAAGCCTACAAAAGGCCCAACCAGCCCCAGAGTCAGGAGCAGTGACAGGCTGTCTCCAACCCTAGCCCAGGATCACGACCCGAAACCATCCTGTCTTTGGGAGGACAGGCCTCCTTCAGGAACCAGGGAGGGGACTGGCCCCTCTCCCTTCCCCAGGTCCAGGATGCCCGGGACCTGCAAGAGCTCTTCATCTGAGGAGGAGTCATGGAGAGCAAGTGTATCTCGTCAGCCCAACAAGTGAAATAATGAAACCCCAACGCTCAATTTCTAAAGGAAGCAGAATTTCAAGGTAATGTTTAGGGGAAGCCTCCTCCCCTCTTATGTGGCCTTGGGGGGCCCAAGGAAAGATTTCGTTGTTCTCCTTCCCTCAGAGAGAGGAGCTGGCCCCATGTCCCGTGGTCCCCATGGTGTCCCAGTGCTGAGGAAGAGCCATAGTCAGGGGTCTGGTGTCAGGAGTGTGGTGGGCCACTACTCCTGGGCTCCCAGCAGGGACCTGGCGGCTGCATGGAAGAGCTGAATTGCTTTTGGGGGAAGGAGTGCTCACTGCCCACACCGCTCACCATCCTCCTCTGCACTCTGCAATCCAGGCTCTCTGCCCAGCTTACGTCAATCACCAGCACTCCACAGGTTCCTGCCATGGGAGGGATCATTCATCATCACCCCATTGCACAGAGGAGGAGAGCGAGGCCCAGAGA
>NW_027404721.1:0-2247 GCF_003265705.2 Callorhinus ursinus | reverse complement strand
GCAAAGAAACACATTGACAACAATACAATAATAGTGGGGGACTTTAACACCCCCCTGACTGAAATGGACAGATCATCTAAGCAAAAGATCAACAAGGAAATAAAGACTTTAAATGACACACTCGACCAAATGGACTTCACAGACATATTCAGAACATTCCATCCCAAAGCAACGGAATACACATTCTTCTCTAGTGCCCATGGAACATTCTCCAGAATTGATCCCATCCTAGGTCACAAATCAGGTCTCAACCGGTACCAAAAGATTGGGATCATTCCCTGCATATTTTCAGACCACAATGCTTTGAAACTAGAACTCAGTCACAAGAGGAAAGTTGGAAAGAACTCAAATACATGGAGGCTAAAGAGCATCCTACTAAAGAACGAATGGGTCAACCAGGAAATTAAAGAAGAATTAAAAAAATTCATGGAAACCAATGAAAATGAAAACACAACTGTTCAAAATCTTTGGGATACAGCAAAGGCAGTCCTGAGAGGAAAGTATATAGCAATACAAGCCTTTCTCAAGAAACAAGAAAGGTCTCAAATACACAACCTAACCCTACAGCTAAAGGAGCTGGAGAAAGAACAGCAAATAAAGCCTAAACCTAGCAGGAGAAGAGAAATAATAAAGATCAGAGCAGAAATCAATGAAATAGAAACCAAAAGAACAGTAGAACAGATCGACGAAACTAGGAGCTGGTTCTTTGAAAGAATTAACAAGATTGATAAACCCCTGGCCAGACTTATCAAAAAGAAAAGAGAAATGACCCAAATCAACAAAATCATGAATGAAAGAGGAGAGATCACAACCAACACCAAAGAAAAACAAACAATTCTAAGAACATATTATGAGCAACTCTATGCCAGCAAATTAGATAACCTGGAAGAAATGGATGCATTCCTAGAGATGTATCAACTACCAAAATTGAACCAGGAAGAAATAGGAAACCTGAACAGACCTATAACCACTAAGGAAATTGAAGCAGTCATCAAAAATCTCCCAACAAACAAAAGCCCAGGGCCAGATGGCTTCCCAGGGGAATTCTATCAGACATTTCAAGAAGAATTAATACCTATTCTCCTGAAACTGTTCCAAAAAATAGAAATGGAAGGAAAACTTCCAAACTCATTTTATGAGGCCACCATTACCTTGATCCCAAAACCAGACAAAGACCCCATCAAAAAGGAGAATTACAGACCAATATCCTTGATGAACATGGATGCAAAAATTCTCACCAAAATACTAGCCAATAGGATCCAACAGTACATTAAAAGGATTATTCACCACGACCAGGTGGGATTTATCCCTGGGCTGCAAGGCCGGTTCAACATCCATAAATCAATCAACGTGATACAATACATTAACAAAAGAAAGAACAATCATATGATCCTCTCAATAGATGCAGAAAAAGCATTTGACAAAGTACAGCATCCTTTCTTGATCAAAACTCTTCAGAGTATAGGGATAGAGGGTACATACCTCAATATCATAAAAGTCATCTATGAAAAACCTACAGTGAATATCATTCTCAATGGGGAAAAGCTGAGAGCTTTTCCCCTAAGGTCAGGAATGCGGCAGGGATGTCCACTCTCACCACTGCTATTCAACATAGTATTAGAAGTCCTAGCCACAGCAATCAGACAACAAAAAGAAATCAAAGGCATCCAAATCGGCAAAGAGGAAGTCAAACTCTCACTCTTTGCAGATGATATGATACTTTATGTGGAAAACCCAAAAGACTCCACCCCAAAACGGCTAGAACTCATACAGGAATTCAGTCAAGTAGCAGGTTCTAAAATCAATGCACAGAAATCAGTGGCATTCCTATACACCAACAATAAGACAGAAGAGAGACAAATCAAGGAGTCGATCCCATTTACAACTGCACCCAAAACCATAAGATACCTAGGAATAAATTGAACTAAAGAGGCAAAGGATCTGTACTCAGAAAACTATAAAATACTCATGAAAGAAATTGAAGAAGACACAAAGAAATGGAAAAACGTTCCATGCTCATGGATTGGAAGAACAAACATTGTGAAGATGTCAGTGCTACCTAGAGCAATCTACACATTCAATGCAATCCCCATCAAAATACCATCCACCTTTTTCAAAAAAATGGAACAAATAATCCTAAAATTTGTATGGAACCAGAAGAGACCCCGAATAGCCAGAGGAATATTGAAAAAGAAAAGCAAAGCTGGAGGCATCACAAATCCGGACTTCCAGCTCTATTACAAAACT
>NW_027404720.1:673-2248 GCF_003265705.2 Callorhinus ursinus | reverse complement strand
GGAAAATAAAGAGGCTGAGAAAAAGAGAGATAACCAACTACAGGATCACGAGGGCAGAATTCGAGGGATAAGCGATACAATAAGACGAAACAACATTAGAATAATTGTGATCCCTGAAGAAGAAGAAAGAGAGAGAAGGGCAGAAGGTATATTGGAGCAAATAATAGCAGAGAACCTCCCTAATGTGAGGAAGGGAACAGGCATCAAAATCCAGGAGGCAGAAGGAATCCCTCTCAAAATCAATAAAAATAGGTCAACACCCCGACATCCAATAGTAAAACTTACGAGTCTCAGAGACAAAGAGAAAATCCTGAAAGCAGCTCGGGAGAAGAGATATGTAACCTACAATGGCAGAATCATTAGATTGGCAACAGACCTATCCACAGAGACCTGGCAGGCCAGAAACGACTGGCATGAGATCTTCAGAGCACTAAATGAGAAAAATATGCAGCCAAGAATATTATATCCACCTAGGCTGTCATTGAAAATGGGAGAGATAAAAAGCTTCCAGGACAAACAAAAACTAAAGGAATTTGCAAACACGAAGCCAGCCCTCCAAGAAATATTGAAGGACAATGGCACTAAATTCACACATTTCAATAGATACCCTGAATGTAAATGGGCTAAATGCCCCAATCAAAAGACACAGGCTATCAGATTGGGTTAAAAAACAAGACCCATCGATATGCTGTCTGCAGGAGATTAATTTTAGAATCGAAGACAACCCCAGATTGAAAGTGAGGGCGTCGAAAACCTTTTACCATGCTAATGGACACCAAAAGAAAGCTGGGGTGGCAATCCTTATATCAGAGAAATTAGATTTTAAAACAAAGACTGTAATAAGAGATGAAGAAGGACACTATATCCTACATAAAGGGCCTATCTAACCAGAAGATCTGACAATTGTAAATATCTATGCCCATAACAAGGGAGCAGGCTATTATATAAGGCAATTAATAACAAAAGCAAAGAAACACATTGAAAATACAATAATAGTGGGGGAATTTTACACCCCCCACACTGAAATGGACAGATCATCTAAGCAAAAGATCAACAAGGAAATAAAGACTTTAAATGAAACACTGGACCAAATGGACTTCACAGATATATTCAGGACATTCCATCCCAAAGCAACGGAATACACATTCTTCTCTAGTGCCCATGGAACATTCTCCAGAAGACATCACATCCTAGTTCACAAATCAGGTCTCAACTGGTACCAAAAGATGGGGATTATTCCCTGCATATTTTCAGACCACTGTTCTTTGAAACTAGAACTCAATCAAAAAAGGAAAGTCAGAAGTAACTCAAATACATGGAGGCTAAAGAGCATCTTACTAAAGAATGAATGGGCCAACCAAGAAATTAAAGATGAATTTAAAAAATTCATGGAAACCAATGAAAATAAAAACACAAATGCTCAAAATCTTTGTGTTACAGCAAACGCAGTCCTGACAGGAAATGATATAGCAATACAAGCTTTCTCAAGAAACAAGAAAGGTCTCAAATACACAACCTAACCCTACACACAGAGGAGATAGAGAAAAAACAGCAAATAAAGCCTAAACCCAGCAG
>NW_027404720.1:0-573 GCF_003265705.2 Callorhinus ursinus | reverse complement strand
ATCACATCCTAGTTCACAAATCAGGTCTCAACTGGTACCAAAAGATGTGGATTATTCCCTGCATATTTTCAGACCACTGTTCTTTGAAGCTAGAACTCAATCAAAAAAGGAAAGTCAGAAGTAACTCAAATACATGGAGGCTAAAGAGCATCTTACTAAAGAATGAATGGGTCAACCAAGAAATTAAAGATGAATTTAAAAAATTCATGGAAACCAATGAAAATAAAAACACAAATGTTCAAAATCTTTGTGTTACAGCAAACGCAGTCCTGACAGGAAATGATATAGCAATACAAGCCTTCCTCAAGAAAGAAGAAAGGTCTCAAATACACAACCTAACCCTACACACAGAGGAGATAGAGAAAAAACAGCAAATAAAGCCTAAACCCAGCAGGAGAAGAGAAATAATAAAGATCAGAGCAGAAATCAATGAAATAGAAACCAAAAGAACAGTAGTAGAGAGCAACGAAACTAGGAGCTGGTTCTTTGAAAGAATTAACAAGATTGATAAACCCCTGGCCAGACTGATCAAAAAGAAAAGAGAAATGACCCAAATCAACAAAATCATGAATG
>NW_027404719.1:0-2249 GCF_003265705.2 Callorhinus ursinus | reverse complement strand
AAGCCATGAATCTATGTGCAGTATTCCCCTAGCGCTGGAGTTCTCCCGTTCTCCTTGATCGATCAACTTGGTCTTGGCTTGCTGGCTGTTTGTGCTGATCTTCTGGGGGAGGGGCCTGTTGCTGTGGTTTCCAAATGTCTTTGCCGGAGGCGGAATTGCCCCGCCCTTGTCGGTCCGGGCTAAGCAAGCTGCTCCGGTTTGCTCTCAGGAACTTTTGTTCCCTGCAAGCTCTCGGTACAGCCTTGGAGGACCAGGGCAGAAATGGTGGCCTCCCAATCTCTACCCGGAGGAGCCGAGAACTCGGGGCCCCGCTCCTCAGTGTGCCCCCAGAGAAAAGCAGTCACTCCCGTGTCCCCGGTCTCCGGCCGCACTCCGTGCTCACCCGGCCTGTGACCGAGCATTGCTATCTCTGGCACCCGAACCCGCGCAGAGTCTCCAAACCCAGCAGATCCCTGCAGTGCGTTCCCGCACCGCTCCTCCCCGGGAAGGAAGGGGAGTCTCCCCGGATCTGCCGCCTGCTGGGTCCCTGCTGGAGGAGCCGTGCCCCGACTGGGCCGCGGGTCACAGTCTATGGCAACCCCGAGCTGAGAGCCCGCGACTCTGCTCCGTCTCTGCAGCCGGCTTCCCCGCTCCGATCCCTGGGAGCTCTGCCGCACTCAGGCACCCCCGGTCTCTCTGTGACCCCGAGGGTCCTGAGACCACACTGTCCCGGGAGGATTCCACCCCCCGCTTAGCCACTGCAGCGACGTCCCTCCGCGGAGCCAACTTCTAAAAGGTCCGATTTTGTGCTCCGCGGCTCTAGCACTTGCCAGAAGCGGCCGGCGGAGGCCCCCTCCCCCGCCGTCTATCCTCCCGAATATCGCCTCGGATTCACTTCTCCGCACGTCCTACCTTCCAGAAAGTGGTCACTTTTCTGTTCAGAGAGTTGTTGCTACTCTCTTCTTCGGTCTCCTATTGAGTTCGTAGGTGTTCAGAATGGTTTGATCCCTATTCAGCTGAATTCCTGAGACCAGACGAAATCTAGGTCTCCTACTCCTCCGCCATCTTGCTCCGCCCCCCTGTCATTGTTGTTTTGAATTCTAAGTTTATTCTCTGTTAGATACCTCTTAAAGTGATGTTTTCCTTAATAGTCCTCTTACATAATTTTGAATTATGTAAAATTCACAGCTAATGTCCCTGAGAGTATGGTGGCTGGTGGGCCTATGCTGCGGATACTATATTTTTATTCTTCAACCATAATGATATCTTGATGGTCTTAATCTTAATGGATCTGGGTGGAATGTTTATGCCTTTACTCACTTCTCACTTGGAGGTCTCTGAGTCACCAAGGCTTATCTCACTAGTTACTTTATCTCAAGGGCCCCTGTGGTGTCCCCAAGTTGCTAAGGAGGCGTTACCTTACCCTTTGGTATCTTTCCCTCTTCAACTGATAGGGAATGCTACCTGGGTCTTAACACACAGTTTAGATGGAGAAGCTCTGGTTATAACTCGCTCGGCCATTGTGATGAACACTGTCCCCAACAACATAAGCACTGTGATCCTAGAAGGCAAAATGCTGATGAGGACCCTGCTTTCACATGAAGCTGTTACAGGTTTTTATTGAGATAAAATACACATGCCCAGGCACATGGAAGCAGGCTTGAGAAACTTTCGCTTTAAACATCCTGTCTCTTCATAATATCCTTATTATACTTATAAAATCTTCATTAAGAAGCCTTCAAAGAATGAAAAAAAGCAAGAGATGAAAGAGACTTGGAGAGAGAATAAGAGATAGGAGATACCTTAGTAGAGAGAGGGAGATCAGTGTGGCGACCCACCTCCTGCTGACCTGCACCTGGCAGCCAGCCCCTGGAACGGTTTGTACTAGTTGTACTAATATCGGTGTTAGTATAACAGTAAGACTCCAGTGGCTATTTGAATGCAGGCAATCGAGAATTTAACTTACCTCAGTGCCCTGTTTGATGACTGCCTGAAGGACTCATTGACCTGCTCGTATTGGGTATACTTAACAACGAAATGGTAAATCTTGTGTCCAATTTTGCATCTCAGTGTGGGTCTTTGGTCCATATTTGTGTTAATTGAGCACAGGACCACTTCTAAAGCCCAACTTGGTCACAGTTTTCAGTTCTGTTGTTGGCTGTCAGGCTTCAGATGAGATAATGGGATCTGACAGTAGCAGTGGGGGGAAGGGAAGGATGGTGTGTGTGGATATATGGATGGATGGATGGATGGATGGATGGATGGATGGA
>NW_027404718.1:0-2249 GCF_003265705.2 Callorhinus ursinus | reverse complement strand
ATCAGGCTCTGTGCTCAGCACGGAGTCTGCTGTCCCTCTCCCCGTGCACACACACACACATGCTTGCACAGGCTCTCTCTATCAAATAAATCTTTAAAAACAAAAAAAATAAAAAAAAAACAAAAAACTTCCCAAACTTGATGCAAGACGTGAGTACACACACCTAGCAAGCTTAATAAACTCCAAGCAGGATAAACCCAGAGGTCAACACTGAGACAGATTATAGGCAAACTGGTGAAACGTATAGATAAAATCCTTGATAAGACAAACAGCCACTTTCTCATCAGACACCACTAAAGTCAGAAGGCAGTGGGATGACATATTTAAAAAGTTGTCAACCAGGATTTCTATATCCAGCAAATGATCCTTCAAGAATGAAGTTAAGACTCCTCCTTCTCTGTATCTTCAAAACGGATGGGAGGCACGTGGGGAGGGACTCATCTGCCCAGCTCCAGCAGATCCTGTCCAGACTGAGCTGAGGGGTTTAAAGGGGGATAAAAAGCAATGAGGAGGACTTAGAGCAGTACCATGGGGAAATGAAATGTGTGTCTTGGATTTGAGTGTAGAGAGGAAAACCTTGGTCCGAATCCAAGACACACCACATCCCTACCAACATGTTTGGGCAAGTGGTGCTCCAAGCTCTTGATTGGAGGCAAGGTGAGTCACAGCGCTTAACATAGGGGGTCACTGTGGGGTGTAAATGAGGTGACACATCCTGGCTGTATCTGTGAATAATCATCTGGCATCAACACACATTCCTGCAGCCACATCTGCTCATCCTCCATGCACTGCCCCTCCACTTCACCTGCATATGCCTCCAACACCCGACATCCTTCACAAGTGTCTGAGGAGAGGCCAGGGGCATTGACTTTCCTGGATTTTAGGTTGAAATAGAGCATTTCAGGATGATGGGGTTTCCGTGGAGGGAGGAGGCAGGGCTTTCCCAAACCGTGTCTTCTGTGATCGCTGACCACCGAGCTGCCTGGCTGTAGCCTACAGGATCACACCTACACTGCAGGAGGCCCGTGTGAACCTCATTGACCTCGACTTTGTAACTCTACCCTGTGGTACAACAGGCGCATTTGTTCAACCAATGTGTGTGCAGGGTACCCTGAAGGCAAGATTGACACCTGCCAGGTAACTTCCCTTCGGGCACCACTTTCCCTGCCAACACCTCTTTTGTGAATCCCTGAACTCCACTCCCTCCAGGGCCCTGCTTCACTGACCCTTTCCCTGGTCCCATCTTGTAGCAGTGAGGATGGGAAGTGACACCTGGGGCCCCTACAAAGAACCAGTCACCACACAGAGAGCTTTATCCCACCATGACACAGAGATCATACCACCCGAACACCACCCTGGAAGAGAATGCTTACCTCCCCTCACCAGAACACAAAACCTTCCAATCCACTTGTACACACATGCCCGTGCATGCATACAGCCACATACATGGACACATGGGTCGCTTATCTTCCCTCCTCACTGCAAGGAGACCTGTGACAATCCATCCCCTTCTCACATCCACCTGAAGCTGTAGATACCAACTCAAAGTTTACCACCACCACTTGTGTTCATGGCAGCAAGAAGCCATGGGACTGAAGAAACTGTCCTTCCAGAGCCTATGGCCCTTCTGGGCAGGGGAAAAGTGGTTCAGAGAGTGACTTCTGTGTCCTTCTGGGCAGGGGGACAGCGGCAGGCCTCTCATGTGCAGAGACAAGGTGGCAAACACCTATGTGGTCGTGGGAGTCACAAGCTGGGGGGTAGGCTGTGCCCAAACTAAGCGCCCCGGAGTCTACACGGCCACCTGGCCCTATCTGAACTGGACTGCTTCCAAGATCGGTTCTAATGCCTTGCACATGGCTCAATTGCCACCCCTCCCCATCCGACTTCTCAAGCAATCCCGGCTAGACAACCCTCTGCCCACCCTTTTGCTCGCCCTCCTTGGTACTTCCAATGCCCTCCTCGACCTCCTCCCAGCCCCCCTGCATCTCGACCTAGACCCAAACCACTGGCCCCACCCCCACCCCCTCCCCCACCTATCACTAAAGCTCCCCAAGTACTTTCTTTTGCCAAGCGACTACAGCAACTCACAGAGATCTTGAAAGGGAAGACCTTTTCTAATGCAAAGGGGTATTACAAAATGGAGACCACAGATCTCCCAGAACTGACTGCCGCCTCTTGTTCCAACCCCACTCCCAGCAGACTCAGTGAGCCCTTTACTCCCAAGAAAACAAAGATTAAATAAATAAATA
>NW_027404717.1:0-2249 GCF_003265705.2 Callorhinus ursinus | reverse complement strand
GTGGAGTCTTTTGGGTTTTCCACATACAGTATCATATCATCTGCAAAGAGTGAGAGTTTGACTTCCTCTTTGCCGATTTGGATGCCTTTGATTTCTTTTTGTTGTCTGATTGCTGTGGCTAGGACTTCTAATACTATGATGAATAGCAGTGGTGATAGTGGACATCCCTGCCATGTTCCTGACCTTAGGGGAAAAGCTCTCAGTTTTTCCCCATTGAGAATGATATTCACTGTGGGTTTTTCATAGATGGCTTTTATGATATTGAGGTATGTACCCTCTATACCTATACTCTGAAGAGTTTTGATCAAGAAAGGATGCTGTACTTTGTCAAATGCTTTTTCTGCATCTATTGAGAGGATCATATGATTCTTGTTCTTTCTTTTATTAATGTATTGTATCACATTGATTGATTTGTGGATGTTGAACCAACCTTGCAGCCCAGGGATAAATCCCACTTGGTCATGGTGAATAATCCTTTTCATGTACTGTTGGATCCTATTGGCTAGTATTTTGGTGAAAATTTTTGCATCCGTGTTCATCAAGGATATTGATGTGTAATTCTCTTTGATGGGGTCTTTGTCTGGTTTTGGGATCAAGGTAATGGTGGCCTCTTAAAACGGGTTTGGAAGTTTTCCTTCCATTTCTATTTTTTGGAACAGTTTCAGAAGAATAGGTATTAATTCTTCTTTAAATGTTTGGTAGAATTCCCCTGGGAAGCCATCTGGCCCTGGACTTTTGTTTGTTGGGAGATTTTTGATGACTGCTTCAATTTCCTTAGTGGTTATAGGTCTGTTCAGGTTTTCTATTTCTTCCTGGTTCAGTTTTGGTAGTATGGAATTTCTTCAAAAAGTTGAAAATAGAGCACCATAGGATCCAGAAATTGCACTACTGGGTATTTACCCAAAAGATACAAATGTAGGGATCCGAAGGGGTACGTGCAGCCCGATGTTTATAGCTGCAATTCCACAATAGCCAAACTGTGGAAAGAGCCAAGATGTCCATCAACAGATGAATGGATAAAGAAGATATGGTGTATATATATATATATATATATATATATATATACACAATGGAATATTATGCAGTCATCAAAAAGAAACAAATCTTGCCATTTGCAATGACGTGGATGGAACTGGAGGGTATTATGCTGAGCGAAATAAGTCAATCAGAGAAAGACATGTATCATATGACCTCACTGATATGAGGAATTCTTAATCTCAGGAAACAAACTGAGGGTTGCTGGAGTGGTGGGGGGTGGGAGGGATAAGGTGCCTGGGTGATAGACATTGGGGAGGGTATGTGCTATGGTGAGTGCTGTGAATTGTGCAAGACTGCTGAATCACCAATCTGTACCTATAGTAATACATTATACGTTAAAAAAAAAAAAGAAGAAGATAGCAGGAGGGGAAGAATGAAGGGAGGGTAAATTGGAGGGGGAGACGAACCCTGAGAGACTATGGACTCTGAAAAACAAACTGAGGGTTCTAGAGGGGAGGGGGGTGGGGGATGGGTTAGCCTGGTGATGGGTATTAAAGAGGGCACGTACTGCATGGAGCACTGGGTGTTATATGCAAACAATGAATCATGGAACACTATATCAAAAACTAATGATGTAATGTATAGTGATTAACATAACATAATAAAAAAAGAAAGAAGAAATAAGATGTAGAACTTCACTCAGCATAAAGCAGATGTACTGACCTATGTGATGTCTTTAAGAAAACCCTCAAAGTACTAATACGGATTAGATGATGGTATGTAAAGAATCATAACAGTTTAGGAGTTTAGCATAGGATGTGGATAAAGGACAATGGTCCTCCACAAAAGAAGAACTACTTCTTAACTGAGGGACAAGGGCCACAAATAATTCTCCCCCTATATCTGGAAAGCCCTAGAACCCACATATAATGAACAGTGGTGCTTTCTTATGTATCATTGCAGATAAATAACCATATAAAGATAAACAGCAGATATGCTCTTAGAAAACTGCAACCAGATGGGGTCAGAATGACAGAAGTCTCTGGAACATTAAAAATCATAAATAAAAGAAAGAGAGTAAGAATTCATCAGTGTTTTTCCAGTTCTCTCCATGAACAGCAAAGGACCCATGTATGTGACAAAAGTAAATATTTCAGTTCACCCAACAGATACTTTATCAAAGAAGTATAACTCTCAGAGGGGGTGGAGCAAGATGGCGGAGGAGGGGCCCTCCGTCGGCCGCTTCTGGCAAGTGATAGAGCCGCGGAGCA
>NW_027404716.1:0-2250 GCF_003265705.2 Callorhinus ursinus | reverse complement strand
TCACACTTTACGAAGTACACACAGTCTTTTTGGCAGCTGTCCCTGAAACTTGTACCTGCGGGAATTGTCAGAGAATTTGCTGCTTGAAACGAGAAAGCATATAGATTTTGTAAGGCTTCAAAACCCGTATTAAATATCTGTATTTCTACTCTTCAGTTGAGGTGGACAACAGTAAAATACATATTCCTTAACCCCAAAAGGTGAAAATATACATTGTTACCAAAACCTTAGAAGCTGTGTTTGCATTTGCTGTGTCCGTAAGTGCATAGCCCATTGAGTTATCAGAAAACTGCTCAGGGGACAAATAAGCGTGTGTGTGTGTGTGTGTGTGTGTGTGTGTGTGTGTGTGTGCGTGTGTGCATGTGGTGTGAAGGCATTGACGTATCTTCAAGCTGAAGAGTTTCCTTCTTTGCAGAGCTGTTGCTGTGCCTGAGCAAAGTGGTTCCTCCATGGCTGGCCTCCCCAAGAGGCATCTCAAGTCTATGGTTCATTGTGTTCCTCTGAAATGGGCATTGTTCCAGGGACAAGGTTGCCCGTGAAGACAGGAGCCCTGGACAGGGTAAGTGGGAACAGTCTGGGTGCACAGGGTGTGCATCTCTTCTGCCTCCTGCCCCCACCCTCCCAGCGTTGAGTTTCTGGGCTCCAGAAAGCTAACTGCATAACCTTGCCTTGCTCACCAGACTAGGCCGTTTTGTGCCCCGGGGCTTTGCCTGTGATGAGCCTTTTGCCAGAAATGCCCTTGCCCCCCGACTGCCCCCACTCCGATTCCATCATCATCTAAGGATCCTGGCTACTCCCCATCTGTTCCCAGCATAGACGGCACATGGGGGCCGAGGAGTGTCTCAGCTCCACGACCTGAGGAATCCGAATCTTCTGTGACAAGCTCTTCAAGTGATTCATATGCGCTTTCACTCTTTCTCTTTGTCTCTTTTTAAAATTTGTCTTTTGAAATTTGTCGTGGTTCCCACCGGTAGCCACGTCGGCTCCATCAGGTAGGACGTGCGCCCCCTTGGAAATCACCCCCCTGCACTCCAGCCCCTACCGGGGCTGCCCCCGGGGTCCCTGTTGTGGGAGCAGCTGGGAGGTGAGACCACCTGCTCAGGAGGGCCATCGGGGACGGTGGAAACCTGGCGGGAGCCCAGATGGACAGGCCTGCTCCACGCCGCACTCCTCAGAAAGCAGGCTCCCCACTGCGTGCAGTGGGTCCATGCCTTGCTGACTCTCCTCAGGGCCCCACGCAGAGATTTTTCTAAGGGTTCCTTGAGGACACCCAGACAACACACAGCGACCTTACAGAAGGTGGGAGTCTTTCTTCCTGCCTCTCCTCTCACCCCCCAACTGCTCAAACACAGCCCCGATCTGTCCTCCCCCTCCATCTCCATGATGACCACCCCAGTGCCAGCCCCCAGTGCTCCGTGCAGAATCTGTGAGCCCCCTCCCAGAATCCAGCCCCGTCTCCCCCTCCCCTCGTTCCCTTGTCCCCAATGCCATGCAGATCTGTGCAGAACACACATCACACCCGTGCCCAGCCACCACCCCTGTCTCCAGGTCTACACCCGCCCCGGTGTCTCTACCCTGCACGAAGGAGAGCTCTGGGCAGGGCCCCTGCTGCCTGCCCCCTTCCCTGTCACCTGTGCCCTGTTTCCCCAGCCCCGGCAGCACAGCCCTGCCTCGGCCTTTATACTCCTGTGCTCCCTGCCTGGAACATTCTGCCCCCTGCCCTCCCAGCCTACCTCCCGTGACCTTCATCTCAGCCTGAAGGTCCCCTCTGGGTGTGGCCCCTGACCCCGGTAGCCGTCACCCTATTCGAATTCTCCGCTGAGCAGAGATTGTTATTCCTTGTCCCCTTGCTCTGGATTCCCTGGCCTTGCCCCTCACTAGGACGGAAGCTCTGGGGGCCCTCGGGCCTCGCCCCTCGCGGCAGGACAGCGCCAGAGACATCGTAGAAGCTGCAGAGATTCTCAATACATATGTGGGTGCGAATGCAGGCAGTAACACACACAGGCACACTTTGGGTCAAATAGAGTTGTGTGTGTGGGTCCGTCTCCAAATTGCTCCTGGATCCTTTTCTGCCTGCCCTGTGCCCGAGGCGGACTCTCCTGTCTGCTCTCCAGGCCCTCTGGGGGCTGCCCTGCACCAGCAGTCCATGGGGGCCTGGAGGGCAGAGGGGGGCACTTTGCCCCATTCCCGGGACTGCCCCCCACTGGGCTCAGCAGATGCCACCTCCCTGGCCTCCCTGCAGGCCCAGGG
>NW_027404715.1:0-2250 GCF_003265705.2 Callorhinus ursinus | reverse complement strand
CAGGTTCACATCCACTTCTGGGCCCTCTCCTTTGAAGCCAGGCATGCCGAACTTGGGCATTTTCACCTTGGGCATTTTCAGGTGCCAGTCTGGTCCATGAACATCCACATCAGGGGCATCAATGCCCACTTTGGGACCTTTCAGGTCCACTTCAGAGCCTTTCAGCTCACCTTCAAACTTGGGAAGGGAAACATCCACATCACCCTTCACCTTAGGGCCTTTCAGGTTTAAATCAATATCAGGCATGGAAATCTTAGGAGTCTTTAGGTGCATCTCTGGCATCTTGAATTTGGGCCCCTTCAGTTTCCCCTCTGGGCCTTCAATGTTAATATCAGGAGTGTCGATGTCCACTTTGGGGCCTTTTATGTCCACCTCAGGGCCCTTCAGGTCACCTTCTACTTTTGGCAATGACATATCCACATCACCTTTTATTTTGGGGCCCTTCAAGTTCAGATCAAGGTCAGGCATGGAGATTTTGGGGGCTTTGATGTTCATCTCAGGCATCTTGAACTTGGGGCCCTTCAGTTTTGCATCTGGACCTTCAATACTCACATCTGGGGCATCGATGTCCACTTTGGGGCCAGAAATATCAATGTCAGCTTTAGGGAGGGTAACATCCATATTTGGGCCTTCACCTTTGAAGCCAGGCATGCTGAACTTGGGCATTTTCACCTTGGGCATTTTTAGGTGCCAGTCTGGGCCATGAACATCCACACCAGGGGCATCAATGTCCACTTTGGGCCCTTTGATATCCATCTCTGGCCCTTTCAGATCCCCTTCAACTTTGGGCAGAGAAACATCCATATCACCTTTCACCTTGGGGCCCTTCAGGTCTAAATCAATGTCAGGCATGGAGATCTTGGGAGTTTTGATATTCATGTCAGGCATCTTGAGTTTGGGACCTTTTAAGCCTCCTTCTACACCTTCTACATTGATTTCTGGACCCTCAATGTCCATTCTGGGACCCTCTATGTTGATATCTCCTTTTGGCAGATCCACAGCCATTTCCGGCCCTTCCGCTTTTAAGCCGGGCACACCAAACTTGGGCATTTTCATTTTGGGCATTTTCAAATTCCAATCTGGACCATGAACATCCACATCAGGTGCATCAAGATGAACTTCTGGTGCTTTAATATCCACTTTGGGTCCTTTAAAGTCACCTTCTAAATTAGGAGCTGTAACATCTAAGTCTCCTTTAACTTTAGGACCTTTCAGATTTAACTCCACATCAGGCATAGAAACTTTAGGAGATGAAATACTCAGGAAAGGCATTTTGAACTTGGATCCTTTCACTTTCCCTTGGACCTCAACATCAGGAGCATTAATATCAACTTTTGGACCTGTCACATCAATATCTGGCTTTTTAACTTTGACATCCACCTCAGGTGTCTGAACTTTGGAGCCTGAAAAGTTAAATTTAGGAAGCTTAAAACGTGATTTCTTTGACTTGCCTTCAAGATTGACCTTAGGACCAGAAATGTCCACTTCTGGGCCCTTTACATCCAACTTGGGAGCTTTAATGTCACCTTCCAACTTGGGTCCAGAAACATCAACATCTCCCTTAAGCTTTGTCCCTTTCAAATTCAGGTCAATTTCTGGCATGGAGATCTTGGGCATGTTTACATGCATGTCTGGCATCTTCAGTTTGGGACCTTTCAATTTGCCTTCAGGGCCATGAATGTCAATATCTGGAGCATCTACATCTATCTTTGGACCCTTGATGTCAAGAGTAGGCCCTTTCACATCACCTTCTACATTTGGAAGGGAAACATCCACCTCTCCTTTCATCTTAGGGCCTTTAAGATTAAGGTCCAAATCTGGCATGGGTATCTTTGGAGCTTTGATGTTCATCTCTGGCATCTTGAACTTGGGGCCCTTCAGTTTTGCATCTGGACCTTCAATATTCACATCTGGAACATCAATGTCCACCTTGGGTCCTGAGACATCAATGTCAGCCTTGGGCAGGTTCACATCCACTTCTGGGCCTTCTCCTTTGAAGCCAGGCATGCTGATCTTGGGCATTTTTATCTTGGGCATTTTCAGGTGCCAATCTGGGCCATGAACATCCACATCTGGAGCATCAACATCCACTTTGGGGCCCTTGATGTCAACTTCAGGAACTGTAATCTCACCTTCCACTTTTGGTAAAGACACATCCACATCACCCTTCACTCTGGGGCCCTTCAGGTTAAGATCGATGTCTGGCATGGAGATCTTGGGGGCTTTGATGTTCATCTCAGGCATCTTGAA
>NW_027404714.1:0-2250 GCF_003265705.2 Callorhinus ursinus | reverse complement strand
CAGGTTCACATCCACTTCTGGGCCCTCTCCTTTGAAGCCAGGCATGCCGAACTTGGGCATTTTCACCTTGGGCATTTTCAGGTGCCAGTCTGGTCCATGAACATCCACATCAGGGGCATCAATGCCCACTTTGGGACCTTTCAGGTCCACTTCAGAGCCTTTCAGCTCACCTTCAAACTTGGGAAGGGAAACATCCACATCACCCTTCACCTTAGGGCCTTTCAGGTTTAAATCAATATCAGGCATGGAAATCTTAGGAGTCTTTAGGTGCATCTCTGGCATCTTGAATTTGGGCCCCTTCAGTTTCCCCTCTGGGCCTTCAATGTTAATATCAGGAGTGTCGATGTCCACTTTGGGGCCTTTTATGTCCACCTCAGGGCCCTTCAGGTCACCTTCTACTTTTGGCAATGACATATCCACATCACCTTTTATTTTGGGGCCCTTCAAGTTCAGATCAAGGTCAGGCATGGAGATTTTGGGGGCTTTGATGTTCATCTCAGGCATCTTGAACTTGGGGCCCTTCAGTTTTGCATCTGGACCTTCAATACTCACATCTGGGGCATCGATGTCCACTTTGGGGCCAGAAATATCAATGTCAGCTTTAGGGAGGGTAACATCCATATTTGGGCCTTCACCTTTGAAGCCAGGCATGCTGAACTTGGGCATTTTCACCTTGGGCATTTTTAGGTGCCAGTCTGGGCCATGAACATCCACACCAGGGGCATCAATGTCCACTTTGGGCCCTTTGATATCCATCTCTGGCCCTTTCAGATCCCCTTCAACTTTGGGCAGAGAAACATCCATATCACCTTTCACCTTGGGGCCCTTCAGGTCTAAATCAATGTCAGGCATGGAGATCTTGGGAGTTTTGATATTCATGTCAGGCATCTTGAGTTTGGGACCTTTTAAGCCTCCTTCTACACCTTCTACATTGATTTCTGGACCCTCAATGTCCATTCTGGGACCCTCTATGTTGATATCTCCTTTTGGCAGATCCACAGCCATTTCCGGCCCTTCCGCTTTTAAGCCGGGCACACCAAACTTGGGCATTTTCATTTTGGGCATTTTCAAATTCCAATCTGGACCATGAACATCCACATCAGGTGCATCAAGATGAACTTCTGGTGCTTTAATATCCACTTTGGGTCCTTTAAAGTCACCTTCTAAATTAGGAGCTGTAACATCTAAGTCTCCTTTAACTTTAGGACCTTTCAGATTTAACTCCACATCAGGCATAGAAACTTTAGGAGATGAAATACTCAGGAAAGGCATTTTGAACTTGGATCCTTTCACTTTCCCTTGGACCTCAACATCAGGAGCATTAATATCAACTTTTGGACCTGTCACATCAATATCTGGCTTTTTAACTTTGACATCCACCTCAGGTGTCTGAACTTTGGAGCCTGAAAAGTTAAATTTAGGAAGCTTAAAACGTGATTTCTTTGACTTGCCTTCAAGATTGACCTTAGGACCAGAAATGTCCACTTCTGGGCCCTTTACATCCAACTTGGGAGCTTTAATGTCACCTTCCAACTTGGGTCCAGAAACATCAACATCTCCCTTAAGCTTTGTCCCTTTCAAATTCAGGTCAATTTCTGGCATGGAGATCTTGGGCATGTTTACATGCATGTCTGGCATCTTCAGTTTGGGACCTTTCAATTTGCCTTCAGGGCCATGAATGTCAATATCTGGAGCATCTACATCTATCTTTGGACCCTTGATGTCAAGAGTAGGCCCTTTCACATCACCTTCTACATTTGGAAGGGAAACATCCACCTCTCCTTTCATCTTAGGGCCTTTAAGATTAAGGTCCAAATCTGGCATGGGTATCTTTGGAGCTTTGATGTTCATCTCTGGCATCTTGAACTTGGGGCCCTTCAGTTTTGCATCTGGACCTTCAATATTCACATCTGGAACATCAATGTCCACCTTGGGTCCTGAGACATCAATGTCAGCCTTGGGCAGGTTCACATCCACTTCTGGGCCTTCTCCTTTGAAGCCAGGCATGCTGATCTTGGGCATTTTTATCTTGGGCATTTTCAGGTGCCAATCTGGGCCATGAACATCCACATCTGGAGCATCAACATCCACTTTGGGGCCCTTGATGTCAACTTCAGGAACTGTAATCTCACCTTCCACTTTTGGTAAAGACACATCCACATCACCCTTCACTCTGGGGCCCTTCAGGTTAAGATCGATGTCTGGCATGGAGATCTTGGGGGCTTTGATGTTCATCTCAGGCATCTTGAA
>NW_027404713.1:0-2226 GCF_003265705.2 Callorhinus ursinus | reverse complement strand
GTAACATGTCTCAAGAATTCTTTCTTGACTGTTGGGTTCGAGGATCCCGCCTCATATTTTGGTGGCCCTGGTGTGGGGGTTCTGCATCTTCCTTCATCTGACTTTGAGCTCCGGTGCAAACTTGGTGAGTTACTCTCTTCCCTTTCTTTCATTTCAGGGACTTTTCAAGGAGGACGGTATTACTGAAACACTTCCATGTGGATTGCTCAGGCTCTGATCCTCTAGCCTATGGCTCCTCCAGGGGGAGGAGAAAGCCTATCTTTTGGCTGGAAGTTAGTACCCTGGCCAGAATGGTAATTAAGACTGAGAAACTTGATGTCCTCTCTTCATTCCTATTCTTATACCAAGTTGTCTGTCTTGGGCTCGGGACAGCCACCTAAGTGACTAACAAGGCTGCCAATCCTAAGACTCCCCTGTGAGGTTTCCTCCTCATTGGTCTAATGTGATCCCCTTCCCATCCCTTGTCTAGCAGCTTCTGGCTGCAGGACTTCCACTGGGAACTCTCGCAATCGGCCAAAACCAGTATGGGACTGAATTAAAACCCAACCAGGACGTTTCCTAGGGAAGTTGGCTTTAAGGACCCTATGTGTTGAAAGTCCCTTAGATCATGGTGGATTTCTATCTTTACTATTTTTTTTTTTATCAGTGTCCCCTACTGACTACTTAAGGTATAAAATTAGGTAATTTCCCCTTGTAAAACCTTCCTGGTGTTTTCCGTGTGTTAAAAATGGCGGGTTCTTCACAGCACAGCATGGTGTTTCGGTCCATTCACTGGCAACCATTGGTAGTCTAGGAGGCAATGGGGAGTGGGGGAACGGGAGCATCCCTCCTGTGGGGCCTATACGGTAGGATGGTGATTAGCGCTTTCATTCAAGGGACGCCTCCAGTCATTCTGGCATCTGGAACCTCCGACAAATCCTGCATAAGATACCACCTGGGAGTCAGGAGGATTTTTGGTAATGGACCTTCTCTAGGCTTTTCAGTTCCTAAGGACTCTCCCTTGGCATGCCTTTTAACCTACTGGAACCAATTCAGATTGCAAAGTTAAAAAACTAAACTGATCTTCTATAACATTGCATGGCCTCCTTAGGAGATGAGGAAAACTGGCCCATTAATGGGTCATTAAGCTTCAGTCTGACCTATCAGTTAGCTTTCTTCTGCAGGAAGCAAAGCAAATGGACGGAGGTACCCTATGTCCAGCCTTGAATGGCCCTAAATCAAGACCCCAATCTAAAGGTGACCCTTACTCTTACAGAATGTGTTTGGCCACTAACCAGGCTGATAAACTCCCTCCTGATAGATTGGATGATTGCCTAAACAGCCCTCCTCCAAATAAACCCAGGTTGCTGAAGAAAGCACAGGCCATCCCTGACAAAGGGCATGCTGACACTCTCTCTCACTGCTCCTCCTAATACCCAGGTTACTCTAGCTGTGTGTGGTGACTTCTCCCTCATTCATTTCCCAGGTTAATAGCTATGATAATTGGAGCCAACTCTCTCTGATTAGCCTACCTCGGGATGGGGACCTTAAGGAATATTCCCAAACAGCTGCTGAAACTCCTTTTATTTCAGGGAAGTTTCCTGTCTTAGCCAGCTGACATGGACTGCATATTTCCACTTGTTGATGGAAAACAAAAACAAAAACAAAAAGACTGTTGAATCACAGACCTGTACCTCTGAAAAAAATAATACATTATATGTTAAAAAAAAAAAAAGAAGATAGCAGGTAGGGAAAAATGAATGGGGGAAATCGGAGGGGGAGAGGAACCATGAGAGACAATGGACTCTGAGAAACAAACTGAGGGTTCTAGAGGGGTGGGGGGTGGGGGGATGGGTTAGCCTGGTGATGGGTATTAAAGAGGGCACATACTGAATGAAGCACTGGGTGGTATATGCAAACAATGAATCATGGAGCACTACATCAAATACTAAGGATGTAATGTATAGTGATTAACATATAAAAAATAATCCATAATCCTATTTAGGCATGTGCTTTAAAACTTTCTGAGGTTTTTTTACAGACTTCTCCAAGATTTGAGTTGTAAATGAAGTCTTTTTGACCAAGTCGGTTTGTTTATTTGGTATGTTAATTTACTTGGAAAACACTGTCCAACAAATAATGATTAGCCTTGGGTTGTATTGCTTGGGTAAATGCTATAACTGCTCATGTACACACACATACACACACACACACACACATATACACATATATGTATGTATATATTTG
>NW_027404712.1:0-2251 GCF_003265705.2 Callorhinus ursinus | reverse complement strand
TGGAAGTTATTAGAGAAACCCTTTCTGGAGAACTAAAAGAACTAAAATCTAACCAAGTCGAAATCAAAAAGGCTATTGATGAGGTGCAATCAAAAATGGGGGCACTAACGGCTAGGATAAATGAGGCAGAAGAAAGAATCAGCGATATAGAAGACCAAATGATGGAAAATAAAGGGGCTGGGAAAAAGAGAGAGAAACAACTACAGGATCACGAGGGCAGAATTTGAGAGATAAGCGATACGATAAGACGAAACAACATTAGAATAATTGGGATCCCAGAAGAAGAAGAAACAAAGAGAGGGGCAGAAGGTATATTGGAGCAAATAATAGCAGAGAACTTCCCTAATGTGAGGAAGGAAACAGGCATCAAAATCCAGGAGGTACAGAGAACCCCTCTCAAAATCAATAATAATAGGTCAACACCCCGACATCTAATAGTAAAACCTATGAGTCTCAGAGACAAAGAGAAAATCCTGAAAGCAGCTCGGGAGAAGAGATATGTAACCTACAATGGTAGAAATATTAGATTGCCAACAGACCTATCCACAGAGACCTGGGAGGCCAGAAAGATATCTTCAGAGCACTAAATGAGAAAAATATGCAGCCAAGAGTACTATATCCAGCTAGGTTGTCATTGAAAATAGAAGGAGAGCTAAAAAGCTTCCAGGACAAACAAAAACTAAACGAATTTGCAAACACGAAACCAGCCCTCCAAGAAATATTGAAAGGGGTCCTCTAAGCAAAGAGAGAGCCTAAAAGCAGCACAGATCAGAAAGGAACAGAGACAATATACAGTAACAGTCACCTTACAGGCAATACAATGGCACTAAATTCCTATCTTTCAATAGTTACCCTGAATGTAAATGGACTCCATGCCCCAATCAAAAGACACAGGCTGTCAGACTGGATTCAAAAACAAGATCCATCAATATGCTGTCTGCAAGAGACTCATTTTAGACCCAAAGACACCCCCAGATTGAAAGTGAGGGGGTGGAAAACCATTTACCATGCTAATGGACACCAAAAGAAAGCTGGGGTGGCAATCCTTATATCAGACAAATTAAGTTTTAAACCAAAGACTGTAATAAGAGATGAGGAAGGACACTCTATCCTACTTAAAGGGTCTATCCACCAAGAAGATCTAACAATTGTAAATATCTATGCCCCTAACATGGGAGCAGCCAATTATATAAGGCAATTAATAACAAAAGCAAAGAAACACATTGACAACAGTACAATAATAGTGGGGGACTTTCACACCCCCCTGACTGAAATGAACAGATCATTTAAGCAAAAGATCAACAAGGAAATAAAGACTTTAAATGACACACTAGGCCAAATGGACTTCACAGACATATTCAGAACATTCCATCCCAAAGCAATGGAATCCACATTCTTCTCTAGGGTCCATGGAACATTCTGCAGAATTGATCACATCCTAGGCCACAAATCAGGTCTCAACCAGTACCAAAAGATTGGGATCATTCCCTGCATATTTTCAGACCACAATGCTTTGAAACTAGAACTCAATGACAAGAGGAAAGTTGGAAAGAATTCAAATACATGGAGGCGAAAGAGTATCCTACTACAGAATGAATGGGTCAACCAGGAAATTAAAGAAGAATTAAAAAAATGCATGGAAACCAATGAAAATGAAAACACAACTGTTCAAAATCTTTGGGATACAGCAAAGGCAGTCCTGAGAGGAAAGTATATAGCAAAACAAGCCTTTCTCAAGAAACAAGAAAGGTCTCAAATACACAACCCAACCCTACACCTAAAGGAGCTGGAGAAAGAACAGCAAATAAAGCCTAAACTCAGCAGGAGAAGAGAAATAATAAAGATCAGAGCAGAAATCAATGAAATAGAAACCTAAATAACAGTAGAACAGATCAATGAAACTAGGAGCTGATTCTTTGAAAGAATTAACAAGATTGATTAACCCCTGGCCAGACTTATCAAAGAGAAAAGAGAAATGACCCAAATCAACAAAATCATGAATGAAATAGGAGAGATCCCAACCAACACCAAAGAAATACAAACAATTATAAGAACATATTATGAGCAACTCTATGCCAGCAAATTAGATAATCTGGAAGAAATAGGTGCATTCCTAGAGATGTATCAACTACCAAAATTGAACCAGGAAGAAATAGAAAACCTGAACAGGCCTAGAACCACTAAGGAAATTGAAGCAGTCATCCAAAATCTCCCAACAAACAGAAGCCCAGGGCCAGATGGCTTCCCAGGG
>NW_027404711.1:1064-2251 GCF_003265705.2 Callorhinus ursinus | reverse complement strand
CGACCACTTACTGGAAGGTAGGACGTGCGGAGAAGTGAATCCGCGGCAATATTCAGGAGGATAGACGGCGGGGGAGGGGGCCTCCGTCAGCCGCTTCTGGAAAGTGATAGACCGCGGAGCACAAAATCAGAACTTTTAGAAGTGCAGAGCACAAAATCAGAACTTTTAGAAGCCGGCTCCGCTGAGGGACGTCGCTCCAGTGGCTAAGCAGGGGGTGGAACCCTCGCGGGACAGTGTGGTCTCAGGACCCTTGGGGTCACATAAAGACCGGGGGTACCTGAGTGCGGCAGAGCTCCCAGGTATCGGAGCGGGGAAGCCGGCTGCAGAGACGGAGCTGAGGTGCGGGCTCTCAGCTCGGGGTTGCCATAAACTGTGATCCGCAGCCCAGTTGGGCCACTGCTCCTCCAGCAGGGACCCAACAAGCGGCAGATCCGGGGAGACTCCCCTTCCTCCCCCGGGAGGAGAGGCGCGGGAGCACACCGCAGGGATCTGCTGGGTTTGGAGACTCCACACGGGGTCAGGTGCCAGACATAGAAACACTTGGTCACAGGCCGGGTGAGCACGGAGTGCAGCCGGAGACTAGGAGTCAGGAGTGACTGCTTTTCTCTGGGGGCACCCTGAGGAGCGGGGCCCTGAGTTCTCAGCTCCTCCGGGCAGAGATTTGGAGGCCACCATTTTCACCCTGGTCCTCCAAAGCTGTACCGTGAGCTTGCAGGGAACAAAAGCTCCTGAGAGCAAACCCGAGCAGCTTGCTTAGCCCGGACTCACAAGGGCGGGACAATTCCGCCTCCCGCAAAGACATTTGGGAACCACGGCAACAGGCCCCTCCCCCAGAAGATCAGCGCGAACAGCCAGCAAGCCAAGACCAAGTTTACCGATCAATGAGAACGGGAGAACTCCAGCGCTAGGGGAATACTGCACATAGAATTCATGGCTTTTTTACCATAATTCATTAGTTTTTCAAAGTTAATTTTTTTTGAATTTTTCTTTTTGCCTTTTTCAACCAACATCTTATCAATCTCTTTTTTATAAAAACATTTTTTATTTTTCATTTTTAGAGTCATATTTTATCCCCTCATAATAGTTACCCTTATTTTTGGCATATATATATAAGTTGTTCTCTCTTTAAAATTTTGAGATACGGGGGGGGGGCGGAGCAAGATGGCGGAGGAGTAGGAGACCTAGAT
>NW_027404711.1:0-964 GCF_003265705.2 Callorhinus ursinus | reverse complement strand
ACGGGGGGGGCGGAGCAAGATGGCGGAGGAGTAGGAGACCTAGATTTCGTCTGGTCTCAGGAATTCAGCTGAATAGGGATCAAACCATTCTGAACACCTACGAATTCAACAGGAGATCGAACAGGAGAGTAGCAACAACTCTCTGAACAGAGAAGCGACCACTTACTGGAAGGTAGGGCGTGTGGAGAAGTGAATCCGAGGCGATATTCGGGAGGATAGACGGCGGGGGAGGGGCCTCCGCCAGCCGCTTCTGGCAAGTGATAGAGCCCTGGAGCACAAAATCGGACCTTTTAGAAGTTGCCTTGGCGGAAGGACGTCGCTGCAGTGGCTAAGCGGGGAGTGGAATCCTCCCGGGACAGTGTGGTCTCAGGACCCTTGGGGTCACGGAGAGATCGGGGGAGCCTGAGTGCGCCAGAGCTCCCAGGTATCGGAGCGGGGAAGCCGGCTGCAGAGACGGAGCAGAGTCGCGGGCTCTCAGCTCGGGGTTGCCATAAACTGATCTGTGGCCCAGTCGGGGCACGGCTCCCCGAGCAGGGACCCAACAAGCAGCAGATGCGGGGAGACTCCCCTTCCTTCCCGGGGAGGAGCGGTGCGGGAACGCACTGCAGGGATCTGCTGGGTTTGGAGACTCCGTGCGGGGTCGGGTGCCAGAGATAGCAACGCTCAATCACAGGCCGGGTGAGCACGGAGTGCGGCCGGAGACCGGGGACACGGGAGTGACTGCTTTTCTCTGGGGACACACTGAGGAGCGGGGCCCCGAGTTCTCAGCTCCTCCGGGTGGAGATTGGGAGGCCACCATTTCTGCCCTGGTCCTCCAAGGCTGTACTGAGAGCTTGCAGGGAACAAAAGCTCCTGAGAGCAAACCGGAGCAGCTTCCTTAGCCCGGACCGACAAGGGCGAGGCAATTCCGCCTCCGGCAAAGACATTTGGAAACCACAGCAACAGGCCCCTCCCCCAGAAGATC
>NW_027404710.1:0-2252 GCF_003265705.2 Callorhinus ursinus | reverse complement strand
GGGGGGGGGGGGGGGGATGGGTTAGCCTGGTGATGGGTATTGAGGAGGGCACGTTTTGCATGGTGCACTGGGTGTTATGAACAAACAATGAATCATGGAACACTGCATCAAAAACTAATGATGTAATATATGGTGATTAACATAACAATAAAAAAAATTTAAAAAAAAATAAATAAATAAAATCAATGCACAGAAATGAGTTGCATTTCTATACACTAACAATGAGACAGAAGAAAGAGAAATGAAGGAATCGATTCCATTTACAAATGCACTGAAACCCATATGATACCTAAGAATAAACCTAACCAAAGAGGTAAAGGATCTATACTCCAAAAACTACACAACACTTATGAAAGAAATTGAGGAAGATGCAAAGAAATGAAAAAACGTTCCATGCTCATGGATTGGAAAACATTGTAAAAATGTCTACACACAGTAATCTAACCATTCGATGAAATCCCCATCAAAATACCATCAACTTTTTTCACAGAGTGTAACAAATAATCCTAAAATTTGTATGAACCAGAAAAGACCCCGAATAGCCAGAGGAATGTTGAAAAAGAAAACCAAAGCTGGTGGCATCGCAATGCCAGACTTCAAGCTATAGTACAAAGCTGTAATCATCAAGACAGTATGGTTCTGGCACAAACACAGACACATGGATCAATGGAACAGAAGAGAGAACCCAGAAATGGACCCTCAACTTTATGGTCAACTAATCTTCAACAAAGCAGGAAAGAATATCCAGTGGAAAAAGGACAGTCTCTTCAATAAATGGTGCTGGAAAAACTGGACAGCCACATGTAGAAGAATAAAACTGGACCATTTTTTTGCACCATACACAAAGATAAACTCAAGATGGATGGAAGACCTTACTGTGAGACAGGAATCCATCAAAATCCTAGAGGAAAACACAGGCAGGAGGTTCTTCGACCTCAACCGCAGCAACTTCTTGCTAGATACGTCTCCAAAGGCAAGGGAGCAAAAGCAAAAATGAACTATTGCAACTTCATCAAGATAAAAAGGTTCTGCAGAGCAAAGGAAAAGGTCAGCAAAACTAGAAAAGGCAACCTACAGAATGGGAGAAGATATTTGCAGATGTCTTAGCAGATAAAGGGCTAGTATCCAGGATCTATAAAGAACTTACCAAACTCAACACTCAAAAAATAATTAGTCCAGTCAAGAAATGGGCAGAAGACATGGACAGACATTTCTCCAAAGAACACATACAAATGGCCAACAAACACATGAAAAATTCCACTTCATTCGGCATCAGGGAAATACAAATCAAAACCACAATGAGATACTACCTCATACAAGTCAGAATGGCTAAAATGAACAAGATGGGAAATAACAAATGTTGGCGAGGATGTGGAGAAAGGGGAACCCTCTTACACTGTTGGTGGGAAGGCAAGCTGGTGCAGCCACTCTGCAAAACAGTATGGAGGTTCCTCAAGAAGTTAAAGATAGAGCTACCTTGGGGCACCTGGGTGGCTCAGTCAGTTGAGCGTCTGCCTTTGGCTCAGGTCATGATCCCAGGGTCCTGGGATCAAGTCCCGCATCAGGTTCCTTTCTCAGTGGGGAGCCTGCTTCTCCCTCTGCCTGCCGCTCCCCCTGCTTATGTTCTATCTCTGACAAATAAATAAAATCTTTAAAAAAAAAAAAGATAGAGCTACCCTACGACCCAGCAACTTCACTACTAGGTATTTACCCCAAAGATACAAATGTAGTGATCCGAGGGCCATGTGTACCCCAATGTTCACAGGAGCAATGTCCATAATAGTGAAACTGTGCAAAGAGCTGAGATGTCCATTGACAGATGAATGGATAAAGAAGATGTGGTGTGTATAGACACACACACACACACACACACACACAATGGACTATTACCCAGCCAACAGTCAAGATGAATACTTACCATTTACATCCACATGGATGGAACTGGAGGGTATTATGCTGAGCAAAATAAGTCAATCAGAGAAAGTCAATTATCAAATGGTTTCACTCATATGTGGACTATAAGAAACAGAGCAGAGGACTATAGGGGAAGGGAGGGAAAACAGAATGGGAAGTCATCAGAAATGGAGAAAAACCGTAAGAGACTCTTAACTCTAGCAAACAAACTGAGGGTTGCTGGAGGGGTGGTGGGTGGGTGGATGGAGTAATTCGGTGATAGGCACTAAGGAGGGCATGTGATGTGATGAACACTGGGTGTTAGATGAAACTGACAAACTACTGAACACTACATCTGA
>NW_027404709.1:0-2252 GCF_003265705.2 Callorhinus ursinus | reverse complement strand
ATAGATGTGGGCTCGAGAGGCAACTGGTGATGAAATGCTGGGTAACCATATACATATGCAGGAGCACTTGGGTGTATATCGTCTGTGCACTTATGAGCCCTGGAATGCCTAGGCAACCTAAGAGGATTGCAAATTGATCTGGGTGGTCCATGGCTCTGTAGTGTATTAATATTTGATAAAAAAAAAAAACCAAACAAACCACCCAGGGCACTTGGGAGTAAGAAGAGATACCCACCCCCAAGTCCAGAGGGGCTACAACACAAAAGGACTCAGCTTAATCTTCTGTCATTTGGGCTGCAGAGATGCAGTCTCCCAAGGTTCCCACAGGTTTGTAGAAAGAGCCTGTTGGCCTTGGATCTCCATCCCTGACCCACTGTGCTCCCAGTGCTGGGAAATTGCTTTGTACCCCCTCGAGGTCCTTCTCAGCAGAGGACACACTGGGGGCTTGGGGGGCTGAGGACCTGGGTACACAGAACATGGCAGAACACTGGGCCACCAGTCTGGAGACCAAGGTCAGGACCCTCCTTGCTGCAGCTTCAGGGTCCCCATTTGGAAGGGTATCCAGAATCACTGCTCTGGTCATGGTGAGGACACCTTAGGAAGGAATGGAGCACCAGGACCGGGGAGGGAAACGGGGAAAAGGGAGGCTTCTGAGGATTCTCACATCGCCCATGGAATCCACAGATCCTGCTCCTGTGAGAGACACAGACACAGAGACAGAGAAAGAGACAGAGAATGAACACAGGACAGAGCGAACCAGGAGAAGTCATACACTTTCCTCCACCAGCTTGGAAATGACATCCCAGCATTTTGTGCCATTCCATTCCTGAGAGCGCCGTCACGCAGACCATCCACCGTGGAGGGGAGGGGATTCCACAGGGATGTGTGACTGGGATTCAGGGGTGCCAGGGCCACTGTGGGGACTGCCCAGCACACGGGCACAGACGAGGCCCTGGGACCTGAGGCTAAACTTAATGGGAGCCTCTGGAAGTCTGTGTTGTGAGAGGACGAGGTCAGAATCAGTTCATTACTACCTTCCCATGGGGGCTGGGACAGAAGAAGGGGGGGTGGCTTTGCCTGGACCCCAGAGCAGACCCAAGCCCCTCTGAGCTGTGTTCCATGCCAAACCCAGCTCCTGGCTCATTCTTGCATTGCCAAGTATGCACCACCCTCCTGTGAAGGCAGGTATGGAACATGTGTAGTGGTCCTACCCCCAATGGTGTAACTAGAAATAGAAGCCCTAATACCCTAATGTGCACATGGGGAGCCTGGGGAGGCCCTGAGAGGCACAGGGTCTGTCCAGGGTCACAGCCCTGGGCACGCACAGGAACCAGATCTGATCCCAGCTCTGTGCCATCACAGCAGACTCAGGCGCTGCACCCAGGCCTCCCAGGGTTTGTGGGCGGGCAGTGTGGGTGTCACTGTGTAGATGGGGCATGGGGGGAGGATGAGCATTGAGCAGCCAGGGGAGGGGGTCACTCGGGGGGCCATTGTGTGAGGAGGAATCAAAGGGACCCCAGGCAATGGTGACCTCAATTCCTTGACAACAGAGCCCAACAGAATTTGGAACCCTGGTAACCAGGCACCCACATTCCACAGACAGCACCCTGCCCAGCTCATTTCGTTGGAGATCTTCAAACCAAGATATTCACATGTTGCGCTGCGAGGTCTGGAGGCTCCAAGCAGAAGAAAGTGCACCCTGTTGGACACGCCCAACATCTCCTCAACAGAGGGGTGACCCCACAGGGGTCCCCAGAAGAAGGTGCTGGGGATTGTAGGGGAAGAACTCCTAAACCACCCAGACGAGTGTCCCAAGTGTTTGTCCACCGGACAGTGGTCCAGGAGCCGAAGGCCACGGATGCCGAGACCGAGGCTGAGAATGCTGGGGCTGGGTGTATGTGGTGTGTGGGGACAGGTCGGTGCTGGCCCCACAGGGAGGAGCCCCCAGAGGCTGGTTTGGGGCCAGGAGCAACGACTGGGCACAGAGCACACAGCGGTGGAATGCAGTTGGGGAGATTTCCCTGTGAGGGTTCCTTCCTGGCTGTGGCTTCTCTGGGAGACCATGGGCTGGGCTCTGTCTCTGCAAAGGCCCGGAGAGAGCAGGCATGTGGGTGAGCTTTTCTCCTCTCACAGCTGCTCCACCACCTGAGGCCCTAGAGCCGGATCTGGAGGGAGGGCTGGTGACTGCAGTGACTTCAGGAGGAGACCAGGAGCCGGCAGGTGACCCGGCACCTGCCCACGGAGAGCCTGGC
>NW_027404708.1:161-2252 GCF_003265705.2 Callorhinus ursinus | reverse complement strand
AAACCCTAATCTCATCAAATACTGACTCAAACCCCAGTGCTGGTCACTGCCTCACCAATAAATGTACTTGGAGACGTGGAGAGTAAACTGAAGGTAAGAGAACAAGTCATGCGTTTATCTGGAGAAATAACTTTCTAGACAGAGGAAGTAGCACAGGCAAAGTCCCTGAACTGGGACGGTGCTTGGCTTGTTTACTAAAAAGCCTGGCAACCAGAGGGAATGGAGCAAAGAGAGTGAAGGGAAGTGTTAGCAGAAATCCAAAAGGTAGCGAGACATGAAATCCTACAGGATTTTGTAAGCCATTGTAAAGTCTTTGGCTTTTACTCTGAAAAGAAGAGATATTGTCCACTTTTGGGTAATGGAATGTTATTATCTAATTTATATTTCAAAGGGCTACTCTGCTATGTTAGAAGCAGACTATGGGGTGGGAAGGGCAAAGCCAAAAGGAGAGAGTTATGAAATATATCTAGCTTTTTTAAAAAAGGATTTTATTTATTTGGGGCGCCTGGGTGGCTCAGATGGTAAAGCGACTGCCTTCAGCTCGGGTTATGATCCTGGGGTCCCGGGATCAAGTCTCGCATCGGGCTCCCTGCTCAGCGAGGAGCCTGCTTCTCCCTCTAACCGTCCCCCATCTCATGTACTCTCTCGCTCTCTCAAATAAATAAATGAATAAATTTTTAAAAAAAATAAATAAAATATTTTATTTATTTATTATACAGAGAGAGGGAGAGAGAGAGAGAGTACAAGCAGGGGGAGCAGCAGAGGCAGAGGGAGAAGCAGGCTTCCCGCTGAGCAGAGAGCCCGACACGGGGCTTGATCCCAGGATCCATGAGATCACGACGTGAGCCAAAACCAAGAGTCAGATGCTTAACCAACTGAGCCACGCAGGAGCCCCTGGAAGTGATTCTTTTAATTTTTTTTGTATTGCTTGTTTCTAGTTATTAAAATTTCTGTTATGTACAGGACCACTGGTATAATAAAAATAAATAGAAAGAATATACTACACATGTAGGCCACCCAGCATACCCAATTATCCAGTTCTTGGAGAATTTTAAGGGAAGGAATGAAAATAATCTAGGATTAGATTTCTTTTTAAGATTTTATTTGGTCATTTGACAGATAGAGACACAGCGGGAGAGGGAACACAAGCAGGGGGACTGGGGGAAGGAGAAGCAGGCTTCCTGCGGAGCAGGGACCCCGATGTGGGGCTCGATCCCAGGACCCCGGGACCGTGACCTGAGCCGAAGGCAGATGCCTAATGACTGTGTCACCCAGGCGCCCCTAGATTTTTCTTTAGCTACGTTAGTTTCCCAGCAAAGGATATAATTAAGTTGTTTTGTGTGGTACGGAAATCTCAGAAGCTTCTTAAAGTGTATTGATTGGAGATGCAGCCATTGTACAAATTATCCAGTGAACATTAGTGCAAATTATCTAGTGACTTTCTGGGTAATGCAAGCAACAGCCATTCCCTCATATCCACCCTAGACGCCCACCTACAGCAACAAACCATCATTACACCAGTGGTTCTCAACCCCTGATGCACATTAGAGTCACCTGGGAGAGCTTGGCTACCCCCCCCCCCTTAGAGCAATTTAATGAGAGCAGGGCTCAGGCATTAGTAGTTTATAAAGTACTTCAGGTGATCCCAATGTGCAATCAAGAATGACCACAGCCTTCCACTCATCTATCCTCTTTCGATTAAATCACAGACAGGTGTTGAGAATGATGATTCTATCAGCACACAATTCTTGGCAGGTATAAATCTGGTTCTCATAAAGGATCTATGCCTCTTTGATATATTTAAAAAATAGTAAGTGTGAACTGTTTGGTACGCTCTGCCCAGGTTAAGTAAACGTTGGGAATTAATGTCATCCTCTCTTTTCTTGAGCAAATGAAAAGAAAAAATAGTGTTGGGAGTATAGTACTTTTGTAAGAACTTTCAGACAAGGAAGGAGAGTGAGTGTCTGATGTATAGATTATTTGACAGTGCAAAGAGAGTTGAAAGTTTTACACTTTGGACAATGGGATGATAAAGCTCGTGTGAAATCATGAGACATTTTTTGCTCTTGTTTATGTTATTTGCCGCTACAG
>NW_027404708.1:0-151 GCF_003265705.2 Callorhinus ursinus | reverse complement strand
AGTAGCTTATCACTCACTTGAAGTGTATCTGAGGCAAAGAGAATGATCAAGAAAGGTCATCAAATTTCTCTAAAGAGAGTGGGTGCTGGGCTGTGCTAGCCTTCCCCATCCCACACACCAGTCTCACACTCTGCTGGAAGAAAGGTTTGCC
>NW_027404707.1:0-2253 GCF_003265705.2 Callorhinus ursinus | reverse complement strand
TGGGATCATTCCCTGCATATTTTCAGACCACAATGCTTTGAAACTAGAACTCAACCACAAGAGGAAGTCGGAAAGAACTCAAATACATGGAGGCTAAAGAGCATCCTACTAAAGAATGAATGGGTCAACCAGGAAATTAAAGAAGAATTAAAAAAATTCATGGAAACCAATGAAAATGAAAACACAAGTGTTCAAAATCTTTGGGATACAGCAAAGGCAGTCCTGAGAGGAAAGTATATAGCAATACAAGCGTTCTCAAGAAACAAGAAAGGTCTCAAATACACAACCTAACCCTACACCTAAAGGAGTTGGAGAAAGAACAGCAAATAAAGCCTAAACCCAGCAGGAGAAGAGAGATCATAAAGATCAGAGCAGAAATCAATGAACTAGAAACCAAAAGAACAGTAGAACAGATCAACGAAGCTAGGAGCTGGTTCTTTGAAAGAATTAACAAGATTGATAAACCCCTGGCCAGACTTATCAAAAAGAAAAGAGAAATGACCCAAATCAACAAAATCATGAATGAAAGAGGAGAGATCACAACCAACACCAAAGAAATACAAACAATTATAAGAACATATCATGAGCAACTCTATGCCAGCAAATTAGAGAACCTGGAAGAAATGGGTGCATTCCTAGAGATGTATCAACTACCAAAATTGAACCAGGAAGAAAAAGAAAACCTGAACAGACCTATAACCACTAAAGAAATTGAAACAGTCATCAAAAATCTCCCAAGAAACAAAAGCCCAGGGCCAGACGGCTTCCCAGGGGAATTCTATCAGACATTTCAAGAAGAATTAATACCTATTCTCCTGAAACTGTTCCAAAAAATAGAAATGGAAGGGAAACTTCCAAACTCATTTTATGAGGCCAGCATTACCTTGATCCCAAAACCAGACAAAGACCCCATCAAAAAAGAGAATTACAGACCAATATCCTTGATGAACATGGATGCAACAATTCTCACCAAAATACTAGCCAATAGGATCCAACAGTACATTGAAAGAATTATTCACCATGACCAAGTGGGATTTATTCCTGGGCTGCAAGGCTGGTTCAACATCCGCAAATCAATCAACGTGATACAATACATTAACAAAAGAAAGAACAAGAATCATATGATCCTCTCAATAGATGCAGAAAAAGCATTTGACAAAGTACAACATCCTTTCTTGATCAAAACTCTTCAGAGTATAGGGATAGAGGGTACATACCTCAATATCATAAAAGCCATCTATGAAAAACCTACAGCGAATATCATTCTCAATGGGGAAAGACTGAGAGCTTTTCCCCTAAGGTCAGGAACGCGGCAGGGATGTCCACTCTCACCACTGCTATTCAACATAGTATTAGAATTCCTAGCCACAGCAATCAGACAACAAAAAGAAATCAAAGGCATCCAAATCGGCAAAGAGGAAGTCAAACTCTCACTCTTTGCAGATGATATGATACTGTATGTGGAAAACCCAAAAGACTCCACCCCAAAACTGCTAGAAATCATCCAGGAATTCAGTAAAGTAGCAGGATATAAAATCAATGCACAGAAATCAGTGGCATTCCTATACACCAACAACAAGACAGAAGAGAGACAAATCAAGGAGTCTATCCCATTTACAATTGCACCCAAAACCATTAGATACCTAGGAATAAATCTAACCAAAGAGGCAAAGGATCTGTACTCAGAAAACTATAAAATACTCATGAAAGAAATTGAAGAAGACACAAAGAAATGGAAAAACGTTCCATGCTCATGGATTGGGAGAATCAACATTGTGAAGATGTCAATGCTACCTAGAGCAATCTACACATTCAATGCAATCCCCATCAAAATACCATCCACTTTTTTCAAAGAAATGGAACAAATAATCTTAAAATTTGTATGGAACCAGAAGAGACCCAGAATAGCCAGAGGAATACTGAAAAAGAAAAGCAAAGCTGGCGGCATCACAATTCCGGACTTCCAGCTCTATTACAAAGCTGTCATCATCAAGACAGTTTGGTACTGGCACAAAAACAGACTCATAGATCAATGGAACAGAATCGAGAGCCCAGAAATGGACCCTCAACTCTATGGTCAACTTATTTTTGACAAAGCAGGAAAGAATGTCCAATGGCAAAAAGACAGTCTCTTCAACAAATGGTGTTGGGAAAATTGGACAGCCACATGCAGAAGAATGAAACTGGACCATTTCCTTACACCACTCACAAAAATAGACTCCAAATGGTTGAAAGACCTAAACGTGAGACAGA
>NW_027404706.1:0-2254 GCF_003265705.2 Callorhinus ursinus | reverse complement strand
CAGTTGAAAATAGAGCTACCATACGATCCAGCAATTGCACTACTGGGTATTTACCCCAAAGATACAAATGTAGGGATCCAAAGGGGTACGTGCATCCCAATGTTTATAGCAGCAATGTCCACAATAGCCAAACTGTGGAAAGAGCCAAGATGTCCATCGACAGACGAATGGATAAAGAACACTGCTATATATACACAATGGAATATTATGCAGCCATGAATAGGAATGAGATCTTGCCATTTGCAGCGACGTGAATGGAACTGGAGGGTGTTATGCTGAGTGAAATGTCAATCAGAGAAAGACATGTATCCTATGAACTCACTGATATGAGGAATTCTTAATCTCAGGAAACAAACTGAATGTTGCTGGAGTGGTGAGCGTGTGGGAGGGATGGGGGGGTTGGGTGATAGTCATTGGGGAGGGTATGTGTTATGGTGAGTGCTGCGAATTGTGCAAGACTGTTGAATCACAGATCTGTACCTCTGAAAGAAATAATGCAATATATATTAAGAAAAAAAAGAAGAAGAAGATAGCAGGAGGGGAAGAATGAAGGGGGGGAAATCGGAGGGGGAGATGAACCATGAGAGACGATGGACTCTGAAAAACAAACTGAGGGTTCTAGAGGGTAGGGGGTGGGGGGATGAGTTTGCCTGGTGATGGGTATTAAAGAGGGCACTTCTGCGTGGAGCACTGGGTATTATGCACAAACAATGAATCATGGAATACTACATCCAAAACTAATGATGTAATGTATGGTGATTAACATAACAATAAAAAATTTTTAAAAACCCAACTAACTGGATGTAATCACAATGAGGATGGAAGTATCAGAGGATCGAATAGGTGACATAGAAGATAAAATTATGGAAAATAATGAAGCTGAAAAGAAGAAGGAAAGAAGACTATCAGATCATGAATATAGACTTACAGAACTCAGCAATTACACAAAGTACAATAATATCCATATCATAGGAGTCCCAGAAAAAGAAGAGCAGGAAAAGGGGCAGAAGGTCTATTTTAACAAATTATAGCTGAGAACTTCCCTAATCTGGGGAAGGAAACAGGCATTCAAGTCGAAGAGACACAGAGAATTTCCCTCAAAATCAACAAAAACAGGCGAACACCAACACATATCACAGAACCCTGCAAAATACAAAGATAAAGAGAGAATTCTGAAAGCAGCTAAGGACAAAAGGTCCTTAAACTACAAGGGTCATCACATAAAGTTAGCAGCAGGTCTGTCCACAGAAACTTAGCAGGCCAGAAGACAGTGGCATGATATATTCAAAGTCCTAAATGGGAATAATTTGCAACCAAGAATACTGTATCCAGCAAGGCTTTTATTTGGAATGGGAGAGATAGAGTTTCCAAGACAAACAAAAACCAAAGGAATTTGTGAACACTAAACCAGCTATGCAAGAAATATTAAAGGGGACCATTTGAGTGTGAAAGAGAGACCAAAAGCAACAAAGACTAGAAAGGAACTGAGAAAACCTACAGGAACAGAGACTTTACAGGTAATACAATGGCACTAAATTCATATCTATTAATAAATACTCTGAATGTAAATGGACTAAATGCTCCAATCAAAAGACGTAGGGTATCAGAATAGATTAAAAAAAAATGGCCTCTTGATAGGCTGTTTATAAGAGACTAATTTTAGATCCAAAGATACTTCCAGATTGAAAGTGAGGGGGTGGAGAACCATCTACCATGCTAATGGACATCAAAAGAAAGGTGGAGTAGCCATACTTAAAACAGACAAACTAGATTTTAAACCAAAGACTGTAATAAGAGATGAAGAAGGGCAGTATATCATAATAAAAGGGTCTATCTAACAGGAAGATCTAACAATTGTAAATATTTATGCCCCCAACTTAGGAGCTGCCAAATATATAAATCAAATAATAAGAAACTTATAAGAAACTCATTGATAATGATACAATAATAGTAGGGGACTTTAACACCCCACTCATAGCAATGGAAAGACCATTTAAACAGATCAACAAGGAACCAATGACTTTGTTTTTTGTTTGCTTTTTTTACTTTATTTTTTTATTATTTTATTATTATATGTTAATCACCATACATTACATCATTAGTTTTTGATGTAGTGTTCATTGATTCATTGTTTGGTATAACCCCAGTGCTCCATTCAGTACATGCCCTCTTTAATACCCATCAACAGGCTAACCCATCCCGCCACACCCCCCCAGAACCTTCAGTTTGTTTCTCAGAGTCCATAGTCTCTCAT
>NW_027404705.1:0-2254 GCF_003265705.2 Callorhinus ursinus | reverse complement strand
GTGTCCTGGCCAGGGTTTCCTTCTAAACTGGTCATGGAGGGCAGTGTGTGAGCATCCCATGAGGCTGACAGGTCTTGGGAATTCTCTTTAGGAGCTGTTTATAGCATCTGGTATATAATTTGGGATGCTTTGTAATTGTATTTAATTTGTGACATTTGACAAACTTTATCCGGATAGGAGGCAGGCGAGCCCATCCACAGGGAAGCTATTAGCCACATGGATCCAGGTAATGACCATTGAATTAGAGATCCAGGATACGTCACAAACCTGCTCTGAAACCTGTCCCACACTCTGACCATCTCACACTGAAACAGAAACAGTAATAGCTTCCTGGATTCTGAAGTGGCATCGGTCTCTACGTAGGCTCCTGAATGCATAGGTGCGGAGTCTGGACATAAAGGGACCATGGCTCCCAAGAGCTAGGATTAACAGGTAAAGGATAAGAACTCTGTGAAATTTGAATTCGAGGCGCAGAGTGAACAATTATTGTAGAGCAAATACTCCCAAGTAGGGCCTATGAACATTGCCCAGCAAAAGCTTTTTCAAATAGGTTACTGAAAGATAAATCTTTTTTTTCTAGTAGAGTTAACATACAGTACTATCTTAGTTTCAGGTGTTCGATAGAGTGATTCAGTAATTCTGTATATTCCTCAGTGCTCCTCAGGAAAAGTGTACTCTTAATCCCCTTCATCTGTTTCACATCCCTCCATCCACCTCCCCTCTGGTAACAATCACTTTGTTCTCGATTGTTAAGAATCTGTATTTTGGTTTGTCTCTTTTTTTCTCCTTTATTTATGTGTGTTTGTGTCTTAAATTCTACATGAGAGTGACATCATATGGTATTGTCTTTCTTTGACTGACTGATTTCACTTAGGATAATACTCTTTATCTAGGTCCACCTGTGTGGCTGCAAATGGCAAGATTTCATTCTTTTTATGGCTGAGTAATATTCCACTGTGTTTGTGTGTGTGTACACACTCATCTATCATCTAATTTCTCAATTTATCAACAGACACTTGGGTTGTTTCCATATTGTGATATTGTAAATAATGTTGCAAGAAACATAAGGGTGCATGTATCCTTTCGAGTTATTGTTTTCATATTCTTTGGGTAAACACCCAGTAGTGTGATTGCTGGGTCGTAGGGTAGCTCTATTTTTAACGTCTTGAGGAACCTCCGTACCGTTTTCCAGAGTGACTGTACCAGTTTGCATTCCCACCCACAGTGCATGAGGGTTCCCCTTTCTCCATATCCAACACCTGTTGTTTGTTGTGCTGTTGATGTTAGCTATTCTGACAGTATGAGGTAATATCTCATTGTACTTTTGATTTGCATTTTCCTGATGATGGGTGATGATGAACATCTTTTCATGTGACTGTTGGCCATCTGTATTTCTTCTTTGGAGAAATGTCTGCTCATGTCTTCTGCCTATTTTTTTTTAAATTTTTTATTGTTATGTTAATCACCATATATTACATCATTAGTTTTTGGTGCAGTGGTCCATGATTCATTGTTTGTTCATAACACCCAGTGCTCCATGCAGAACGTGCCCTCCTCAATACCCATCACCAGGCTAACCCATCCCCCTACCCCACTCCCCTCTAGAACCCTCAGTTTGTTTTTCAGAGTCCATCATCTCTCATGGTTCGTCTCCCCCTCTGACATACTCCCCTTTTCTTCCTCTCCTGTTATCTTCTTCTTTTCCTTTTTTCTTAAAATATGTTGCGTTATTTGTTTCAGAAGTACAGATCTGTGATTCAACAGTCTTGCGCAATTCACAGCGCTCACCGTAGCACATACCCTCCCCAACGTCTATCACCCAGCCACCCCATCCCTCCCACCCCCAACCACTCCAGTAACACTCAGTTTGTTTCCTGAGATTAAGAATTCCTCATATCAGTGAGGTCATGTGATACATGTCTTTCTCTGATTGACTTATTTCACTCAGCATAACACCCTCCAGTTCCATCCACGTCGTTGCAAATGGCAAGATCTCATTCCTTTTGATGGCTGCATAATATTCCATTGTGTATATATACCACTGCTTCTTTATCCATTCATCTGTCGATGGGCATCTTGGCTCTTTCCACAGTTTGGCTATTGTGGACATTGCTGCTATAAACATTGGGGTACACGTACCCCTTCGGGTCCCTACATTTGTATTTTTGTGGTAAATACCCAGTAGTGCAATTGCTGGATCGAACGGTAGCTCTAATTTCAACTGTTTGAGGAACCTCCATACTGTTTTCCAGAG
>NW_027404704.1:0-2255 GCF_003265705.2 Callorhinus ursinus | reverse complement strand
AGACTCCAAATGGTTGAAAGACCTAAACGTGAGACAGGAGTCCATCCAAATCCTAAAGGAGAACACAGGTAGCAACCTTTTCGACCTTAGCCGCAGCAACTTCTTCCTAGAAACATCGCCAAAGGCACGGGAAGCCAGGGCAAAAATGAACTCTTGGGATTTCATCAAGATACAAAGCTTTTGCACGGCAAAAGAAACAGTCCACAAAACCAAAAGACAACAGACAGAATGGGAGAAAATATTTGCAAACGACATATCAGATAAAGGGCTAGTATCCAAAATCTATAAAGAACTTATCAAACTCAACACCCAAAGAACAAATAATCCAATCAAGAAATGGGCAGAAGACATGAACAGACATTTCTCCAAAGAAGACATCCAAATGGCCAACAGGCACATGAAAAAGTGCTCAACATCACTCGGCATCAGGGAAATCCAAATCAAAACCTCAATGAGATACCACCTCACACCCGTCAGAATGGCTAAAATTAACAAGTCAGGGAACGACAGATGTTGGCGGGGATGTGGAGAAAGGGGAACCCTCCTACACTGTTGGTGGGAATGCAAGCTGGTGCAACCCCTCTGGAAAACAGTATGGAGGTTCCTCAAACAGTTGAAATTAGAGCTACCGTTCGATCCAGCAATTGCACTACTGGGTATTTACCCCAAAGATACAAATGTAGGGACCCGAAGGGGTACATGTACCCCAATGTTTATAGCAGCAATGTCCACAATAGCCAAACTGTGGAAAGAGCCAAGATGCCCATCGACAGATGAATGGATAAAGAAGATGTGGTATATATACACAATGGAATATTATGCAGCCATCAAAAGGAATGAGATCTTGCCATTTGCAACGACGTGGATGGAACTGGAGGGTGTTATGCTGAGTGAAATAAGTCAATCAGAGAAAGACATGTATCACATGACCTCACTGATATGAGGAATTCTTAATCTCAGGAAACAAACTGAGTGTTACTGGAGTGGTTGGGGGTGGGAGGGATGGGGTGGCTGGGTGATAGACATTGGGGAGGGTATGTGCTACGGTGAGCGCTGTGAATTGTGCAAGACTGTTGAATCACAGATCTGTACTTCTGAAACAAATAACGCAACATATTTTAAGAAAAAAGAAAAAGAAGAAGATAACAGGAGAGGAAGAAAAGGGGAGTATGTCAGAGGGGGAGACGAACCATGAGAGATGATGGACTCTGAAAAAACAAACTGAGGGTTCTAGAGGGGAGGGGGTAGGGGGATGGGTTAGCCTGGTGATGGGTATTGAGGAGGGCACGTTCTGCATGGATCACTGGGTGTTTTGAAAAAACAATGAATCATGGAACACTGCACCAAAAACTAATGATGTAATATATGGTGATTAACATACCAATAAAAAATTAAAAAAAAAAAAAAAAGAAAGAAAGGCCGGAGCCGGAGACGCCTCCTGGCTCAGGTCTTGTCCTGGGGCTAGTAACGTTGCCCCGGTGTGCTTGCAGGCTGAGAGCCAACCTCCTAAGTCGAGGGAAGCACACTGTAGAATTTCCTTACTTCGGCCAGACTAGGCCTTCCTGAGGGTGGAAATCTTTTGCTGTGTCAATGCGGGCAAGCACTGCCAGCGAGTCCAAAACCAATTGCCGACGGAGACTGAGGCCGCGACAGAAGGGAGAACACAACTCCCCACTTGATTCCTGAAGCCAGGCCTGCGGCCACACCCTTGAGCATGCAAGTCTCACTGCTCGCGTACCAACGCAAGGAAACAGTAGGGTAGGGGACCGTGTTGTACAGAGCCTCACTGTTCCGGAGAGTGGAAGCACTTGGAGTGCGTGTGCGTGAGAGCCTGGGAGACGAGTCCCCTAAGTTCCTGGGCGAGAGAAACGAACTCGGGCAGCCGCACATCTCCCAGCAGCTCGCAGTGACAGAATGCTAGCACGCCTTAAGCATGTGTGGGTGCAGGCCCAAGTGGCAGGCCTCTCCTTGAAAGGCCCAAAAGTGTGGAGAAACCGCGCTTGAGCTCCTGCCGCTCCCTAGCGGAGAGGACGTTGTATGCTGTGCGCTGTGCTTGAGAGCCCGGCGAACGGCTTCCCTATGTAAAATCGAGGGAAAGAAAGGCCGGTGCCGGGGACGCCTTTAGGCTCAGCTCTTGTTCCTGGGGCTAGTAGCCTTTCCCCGGTGTGCTTGCAGGCCGAGACCCAACCAACTAAATCGAGGGAAACACACTGTAGAAAATCCCGACTTCGGCCAGATTAGGCCTTCCTGAGGTT
>NW_027404703.1:0-2255 GCF_003265705.2 Callorhinus ursinus | reverse complement strand
CCCACCCCCTGCGCCGCGGCCCCGCCCCCGCCCCGCCCCCGCCAACGGCCTGGCCACCGCCCCGCCCCGCCCCGCCCCGCCGCGCCCCGCGGCCTCCACGGGAGCTGCGCGCGCAGGTATGTGGGGGGGGGGCGGGGCGGCAGGCTGCGCGCGCAGGTCGGGGGCGGGGCCGGCGGGCGCGTGCGCCCTAGCAGTTCACAGGTGAGATACCTTACCCCGTGTACCTGTGTGACCTGGGGCCGTGCAGTCTGGTCACACTCTTTCTCAGACCGGTGCGTCCCAGAACAGACAGCAGCCGTGCCCCCGGAACGTGCAGCGCTCCCTTACCGCGTCCTTTCTCGGAACAAATGCGAGATCAGACCCTGCACGCGGTTTTAACACGCTTTTCTTTTCTCCCACTTAAAACGGAGGGAAGTGGCGAAGTCCTCAGTAAAACGTTTGAGGACAGCGGATTAATCCGAATAGAAAAAAACAAGTTAGAGCACTGATTTCCACACCAGATTAGAAATCAGCTGTAGGTGATTGCAATACATAATCTTAAGTGAAATGATCAAGCCATTAAATGCATGGAATGACACGGATAAAATCTTTGAGTAGATTCCAAGCACGGCACCGACACGGACCGCAGTGTGCACAGAACTGCCAGATCTTGTTAAAAAGCAGATTCTAGGTCAGGCCTAGGGGGACCTGGAACCCACCTTTCTAGGGAGCCCCCATCTGATGCAAATGCAGCTGGTCAAAGGACCCCAACTTGAATAGAAAAATCACAGAGTACCGTGAAATTTACAATGGTTAAAAGAGAAAATAAAATCAAGGTTATGTCCAATATGGCTTTTCATTTATTGGAAGTAAAGACCATTGGCACCTACAGTGTCTTTTTGTTTCTTGTTTGGGTGGAGTTCTTGCAGATAGCAGTTTTCAAACCTTCTTTTGTTTAGACGTAAAATGTGAGAATGGTCTGACTTTACTGGAGTTTGCATTCTAAATAAAATGTGAACAGAATACCAAACATGCTTTTCTTTTAAAGTCAGTGTAGCTCCCAGTGGTTCCGCCTACCCCTCAGGAGGCAGCTGGCTGAGCTGAGAACCTGACTGAGAATTCGAGCCCAGCCTAGTGTGCAGGGAGTGAGGAAGGCTCCAGCCATGGCTCTTGGGAGCGAGTACCAGGCCTCCACCCCAAACATGCAAGAAAATAAAATATCAGAGGGACCCTGAATGAAGGACTAGCCCTTCAAGGACAGGAGGGCAGCACAGCACACATGGTCATCATCTAGGGGAAGACCCATGGTGGGTCATAAGGTCAGTTTAGTGACCCTGGACCCACAATTGAGAACAAAAAGCACACCATCTGTGTGAGCCATGTGTCATGAGGGTAAGTGTCAAATGTGAAACTGTTATACAAACATGTATTCTGTGAAACCAGAGTGACTTGATATCAAAATCGCATAAAGATATTAACAGGAATATAAAACCACAGAGCAATACCTGCAAAAATTCTTGATAGAATCTTGGCAAATTGAATCCAAAAAGATTTCTGAAAAAAGGAATAATAGGTCATGACCAAGTAGATCTTATTCCAGTGACACAAGGGTTGTTTACATTTGAAAATCAACCAACATCATTTACTGTATTAACAGGCCAAAAAGGAAAAAAAAAAAAGCGTTCACCAACTATAACATCCATTTCTGATAAAAACTCTGCAATCTGTAATGGAAGGGAACTTCTTCAACCTGATACAGGGCATCTATGAAATCACTACAGCCAGCATCATAATTACCAGTATGAGACTGTTTTCCCCTAGGTTAGGAAACAGGCAAAGACCTCCACCATCACTACTTGAATTCAGCATTGTACTGGAGGCTCTACTCGGCACAAGAAAGCAAGCAGAAGAGAAGGCATCCAGACTGAGAGAGAAGTGTAGCTGTCTTTCCTTGCAGACAACATGACAATCTGTGTAGAAAAACCTATGGAATCTATAAAAAAGCTACCAACGGACTTCACCAAGGTCACAGAATAGAAGAACAGTGTTCAAATATCACCGTATCCTATACGCTAGCAATGAACTTGTGCACATTGTGGTTAAAATACAATACCATTTACAATCACGCAAAAATATGCTTAGGTACAAATTTAACAAAACACGTATAGGACATATATGTTGGATATCATACTGAGTATTTTCCTTAAAAATCGTTTGTGCAAACAGACGCATAGATCAATGGAACAGAATCGAGAGCCCAGAAATGGACCCTCAAC
>NW_027404702.1:0-2255 GCF_003265705.2 Callorhinus ursinus | reverse complement strand
TCTGACTGTATCCTCTGCCGAGCTGGACCAGCTTCCCCAGGAGGCAGCAGCTGGAGCACCGGGCACACCCTTGGCTTCAGTCTGTGCCCTCTGAAGCTGGGCTTCTTCTCCTTCCAGAACCTGCCTCATCTCTTTTGTTCCCAATGCTGACCTAATGAATCCCCCCAAATCAATGGCTTAGACACGAACGTTCTCTCTTGCAGCTCTGCAGGTGAGAACTCTGACATGGGGCTCCCCAGGCTAAAATCACTATATCACCTGACTGCCTCTGTGTCTGAGGCTCTAGGGCAGGGTCCGCTTCCTCGTTCATTCGGGTTGTTGGCTGAATTCCTGTGGTTGTAGGACTGTCTCCCTGTTTCCTTCGGGCTGCCGGCCAGGGCCTTTCCCCCTTGAGGGGCCGTGTGAGTGCCTTGGCTCAGCGTCCCCTGCTCCAACTTCAAGCTCCTCTCACACTGCCCATCAGCCCTCGTCCTCCTGTCTGGTCTCTGGCCAGCTGGGAAAGGTCCTCCCAGTTTAAGGACCCACACAGACAATCCCGACCACCCTCCCCATCTCAAGATCTGTCCGGTCGTCCGATCACCAGAGTGCCATTTCCCCGTAAGCTGACAGAGTCCTGCGCCCTGGGGCCGGGTGTGGACCTCCTCGGGGACGTCATTCTGCAGCCATCACACCACGGACGTGGATCGAGGTCTCCCACTCCGGTTCCCTTCGGGATGTTGTGCAGTGATTTGCCAAACTGCTTGTCCCTCCCTGTCCTCTGACCTGGGTTCAAACCTTCTCAAGGTCAGGAGCAGCCTTAAATTTCCAAAGGTCCATTTGGTGGCTGGATGCAAAGCTGACTTCTTGGGACACCCTCAGGCAGGTGGTTATGGGGCACACTGGACAGGGCAGGGACGGGGTGCTGGTGGCAGCGTGCCCCATGAAGCGGTGTCCACGGCCCAGCACCGGCCATGGCTGCCACACGGGATGGCCCGGGGCTGCCTGAGCCACAAGAACATCCAGAAATCAGAACTTCCCATGAGTCTTCCCCATTGCTTAGCACCAGTCCCTCATCAGAACCGTGGAAGCACTGCCCGGGCCACGTCCTGCCCATCTGCTGGTCCTCCGGTTTGGTCTCTGCCCCAGGAGACGCTATCTTTGACAAAGCAGCCCAGCGCCCCCCTTCCAGGCCGCTGGCGACCTCCCCAGGATCAGATGCGATGTCGCCCACTTCCTTCCCTCCCAGCGGCTCTGCCCTGCCTCCCGCGTGGCCGCACCTGCTGGCCAGCCCTCCCCGCTCCTGCTGCTGCCCGCGGCGGTCCTCGGCCCCTGTGCCCATCCTGGAGCCCTGCAGTTCCCAGCAGGGGCGGGTCCCACGTCTGCGGGGGAGAGGATGGTGCCCGGGGCGCACAGACCTATCCTGGGTTCGAAGCGTGCGCCCACGACCCCATGATGTGCTGACACAAAGGAACTGCTATGCAGCGGATTCATCAGGTGGAGACCAGCCACAGACATCTTGTCCCAGGAGGCACCTTCTACCAAGTCCTGTGAGGCTGACGTGAGGCGTCTCATGAGATTATCTCTGGGAGAGCGCTTGGACGCTTTACCAGATTGCGGGGTGCTCATCGGAAGGGACTCGAACTCCCCCCCGCTGACCGACAGTAAGCGGGGCAGTTCTCTGACCTCCAAGGCCGACCTCACGAGGCCCTGGGGGCATCTGGAGTCCGGGCTATGGACGTTCCGGACACTCACAGCCCCCTGCGCGGGGGCTCTCGAGGATGCGTGCAGACAGTGAGGACAAGCAAGGCCTCGCGGGCGTTGCCCCAATTCCGGGAGGTTTGGGAGGTTTCCGTCGTGGAAACCACGTGTCCGCTACCCGTGTGTTCAGGCCACGGCTGGAGGCTTCGTCCCTGATGGGCCCCGTCGCCTGCTGCACCTCCCACATCTCTCGGCGCAGCCCCCAGCGCCCGCCGCGACCTGGCCCTGCCCGCCCTGCCTCCCACGTCTCCTCCCTCGACACTTTTCTTTCCACCAACCCAGGACCCTCCCGATTACTTTTGCCCAGGATCTCGGTCGGCTCCAGGACCCCGTCTGCTGCTGGGCCCCGTGCAGAGGGAGGGCTGTGAGGGCTCCCCGGGGAAGCCACAGGCCCTGCGAAGGAGTGACGACATCTCTGCCCGGCAGTCCCAGGATGGCACATGGGGGGGTGGGTGTGGTGCCTCAGGCCCCGCCCACAGCCACGCATCCGAAAGACAATGGAAGCCAATCTTAACCCA